>NW_003314324.1:674256-693447 GCF_000143415.4 Selaginella moellendorffii | reverse complement strand
AAGTGTTGCACTCAAGACTTGGGATTTAGAGAGTCCCATGATCAAGTCTTGTGGTACCAAAGGACGTTATTAGGAACCTAGAGGCTTGGTGTGCTTGGTTGCTTATGCCTGCGGGGAGTGTAGCCGAACCTTAAGTCCAGTCTAACCCAGGAAGAAGCTCTATTATGTTAAATTGGGAATTGTCATTATCCCACTTGTAAAATAAGGTTTCCAAACTTTTATATAGTATATAAATATAACAAAATTCAACTGCATTGAGGCACATGCCATTTTATTTTAAACAAGGAAATGTCTACTCAATCACTTCTCCTCCCCCTGCCACTGCTTCACCTCTCTCTTCTCCTTGTCATCGTCGTCCAATTTCTTTCCATCCTTTTAATATTGGCTCAGTTGCTCCGAGTCTAGGTGGAGCCCAAGTCCCCATTCAATCTTTACTTTCCCCTTATTAATAAAACAACTTCGTAGACTTCCAATAACATGCTGTAACACTTCTAGTATAATGCAAATCCTCTCAAAGAATTGTCTTTTAATATTAATACAATGGCATGGAACCCCATGCCATAATAAGTTACATTTTTAAATAAATACATGTCATCTCAGACTATTATTTTTTGCCTCCAACGCCTATACAATAATCTTGGAATTTCATCACTCTCCACACTATCAGGATTTAAACCCAATAGTAATGCCATCTCTTCTCTAATACGTCCACGCTCATGTTCAGTGGTCGAAGAACCCATCCGGTTGAGCAGATTATGGAGATGCGGATAATGCTTGGCTAGACAATATACATGCCATAAATGATAACTGGTGTCTGTCCGATCAAATGGCTTCTGATATACCGTTCCATCTGCCATTTGGTTGATTTCTACAGCCACCTCCTGGACTGGCCGGTTCTCTATCACCATCGCTCCAGGCCATTTTGCAGAATATACGGTTTCTTCTCCCTAATTTCCATACTGCAAGAGATGGGGTGCACTGCATATGTGTGCATATTCGTTGCAGTTTTAATCGCGAGTCATTGATGATGAGGATTTCACTTGACCTAGCAGTCCGGTTCATCACTACAGCCTCTGGCTTGACGAAGATGGGCTTGCTACCCCTCACATGGACCATAGTCAAGCAATCCTCCTGCGTTAGGAGAAAGTCAAATGGTAATATTACTCGCGTCTGATCGTGCATCATCTGTAGCAACGTTAATGCATTGTGGCACATCATGGATGTCCAAACTCCCAATTGCAAATTGAACCCGGCCCTCTGTTTTAAGTGTTGCATGGTCATTATTAGATCCCGCAGTTTCTCCCGTGTGATTAATGTGAATCTGTCTCTTTTGACCAACTTGCAACCGCAGGCTTTGGAGGGTGTAGTGACATTCGAGGACGAGCCACGCTCATGGGAGAAAAGGACACCGTTCAGATAAAAAACGATATAGTACCTTCGCCGTGACTCTGAAATGAAATGTGTCAGCATAAAAAATGGTACAAGTCAATTTTACCATCTACAATATTAGCGAATGGTGCTCCCGATGGTCGTTGAGAGGGTTTTGGTCGAGGAAACGTGAAGGGCAGAAATACTCTCCTCTGCAATGTGGGGTCAATCGCATCCGATGGCGTGTGGGCACATGCCATTTCAGCTGTAGACTCTAGTACAACTGGCTCAACAGTGGCATGGGGTGGTTCCGATGGTGTGTGATCACACGCCATTTCAGCTGGTGCCTCCGTTGGCAAAGTGGACATGACCGAACAGGCAGTAGGGGCGGTGTAGGGAGGTTCCAACAGCGCGTAGTCAGACGATTGGGCACACATTGAGTCCGTTGGAAATGAGGATACGACCGGCTCGGTGGCTGGGGCGGCCTCATGCAGGTCCAATGGCGCCTGGTCACCATCAGTTGGATACATGGACAAGATTGACTCAGTGGTATGGGCAACATCAAGTGGAGCGTGGTCAGCTTGCTTGGCGTTGATATGGATAGTAGCCTCCACCAGCTCTGATGACTCTTGTAGGCAAGTAGAGTCCACTGGCGGATACATATGCATGTCCAAATATCTCCCTTCGATTGAGATGGTATCCTCCCTACTGGCTACAAAAAACAAACTCATTAGCACATTGAATCGACTATACTATATTTACCATCAACTGCTATTGAGGAACTAGGACCGATATCACTTGGGCGCACTGCTGATTCTGAAGGATTGGACATACGTTTTGACCCTTGCTTGGCATTATCCTTCCTCGACACTAAAGGCTAGAGTTTGTATCTTAATTCAACTGAATAATCTCTACTTACCATTTGCTCTGCGACCTACATGGACAATGTTAGAAATGGTAAAAGGTTAGGAATGGATGTACTATTATTTACTTGATGGTTTGTCTTGTATGACCTTCCTCCGCTGCTCTTTGGCCACCTCAGGCTGGCCATCGTCGTCATCATCATCGTCGTCGTTATTGTGATCGTCACCATTGTGAGGACCATCCAAGTCCTCTTCGTCCTCCTCTTCTTCGTCCTCCTCTTCTTTGTCCTCCTCTTCGTCCTTCTGCTCTTCCTGCTCATTATCTTTCTTTGGCTCCTCATCCCCCTCCTGCATTTCTTCCATAGGCTGCTCAGGCTGGATGGCTTGTTCTTCCAGGACCATCTTGGGAAAATCATCTGGCCGAGTCTCCATCTCAAAATACAAGACATCCATAGTTTGTTTTAGTGCGTGACCTAGGACCGTATCCTCACCCGACTGTCTTAACATGGTTTTTGCACGTTCTTGCACCCTTCGAAGATGACAAGTTGAGAAAAACGTGGCCCTGACTTGAAAAACATCCCTCATCCATTGTACCTCTCCATTGAGATTGGGGAAGGGGAGTCCGCCATAGGAATCTAAGTCAGGAGGTGGTGACTGGCTGCTTTCACTCAGCCCTTGATCTGCAATGAATGGCATGAGCACACACGCCATAACCGCGAGGCATTACCTATCATCTTTTCGTTGCCCTTCTTCCTTTTCGAATCAAACGCCTCTGATCCCGACGACTGTCCAACGTGCTTTCGCTTTTTATGACCACTGTCAGTTTGAGCTTGGCTGGTGCTTGCCTATTTTGCCTTTGAAGAAGTGTCTCCTGCAAGGAATGGCATGAGACCACACGCCATTGCAAATATAATTTGTACCTCCTTTTTTCCTATTGCTTGTCTGTTTGTCCTTCTTCGACGCACAACCAGTGCGCTTTTCAGTCCTCTTGTCTGAATATTCACAACGATCTATAATCAAAATGGCGTGAGGCCTCACGTGACCTTACCTTGTGCAGGTTGTGAGCTCGGCCCAACATGGGTATCTTCAACAGTAGCTGTTAACGCCGTTTCAGCATCTGGGGGTGGCCACGCTCCTGCATACAGAGCTTGTGAGATAACATTTAAACTTAAAGTGCATACTCACTAGGTTCGCAGAGAAGATACTGTTTTTCTTTGGCAACTGTAATTATATGCTCCATTGAAGTCACCTCTTCAATGGAGTTTGTCACCGCAACACACGGGACACCCTTGAGTAATGCGGCTCGAAAGAATAGTCCGCTGTAGTTGTACTCGACAATGCATTTGCCCTTAGAGTCGGAAGCAGGTGACCCACCCGCTATTGCGTTAAAGACCCAGTTGAGCATTTCCCATGCTGCACCTGGAGCTTTCTCTGGATTCGAAAGCTCCATAGCCGTCTTCAGTTCCTCAGGCACGGGTAAATTGACCTCCCTCAGATCAATTCAATCGGCCTTGTCGAACGAAGCTGGGAAGTCACTCCAGTCCCACTTTGCTGCAGGACCAATAACAAGGGCGAGTGTGAAGATGCGGACATTCGTCGGTATCTTCTTCTTAGCCATTATCCCATGGATCTCCCGCATCTCCTTGCCTTTCAACCGAGCCTTCACCTCGTTCAAGGCCTTCCAGAACTTGTGATAGGATTCGGAGTTGTAGATCATATAGTGGACTGAAGATTCCACCTCCGCAAGTCCCACCATTAAGTCAATGATGGAGCTGACTTCGTCTGCATGAGTGATCTCCTCGTTTGTGAAGTCCATCACACAAAAGATGTTCTTGACCTACTCATCTCCGCGGGAAAGGATGCTCCTCCACCTTTGATCCTCATCTGAATTCACGTATACCCGGTAAGGTTCTCGATAGGCCTCTGCTGCGGGGTCGAGCTGTTTCTGAAGCCGGCGGTCGACATCCCTCTTAATGAAATTTGGATACTGATCCAACTTCTCAGCTTTACTTTTCGTGGCATCCCGCAGCAGATCGATGAACTTGGGGGCCCCCTTCAAGTACTCGTCGATATCTTTATTTGACAAGTCCAGCTCTTCCATCATCTCTTGCGTGGTGTCGATGCTCACCCTCGCCACGGCCACTTGCTCGAAGATCCAATCCTTCAATAGCGCACGAGCTCTCAGAGTCGTGCACAAGTCCTCGTATGTCACAATATGGCCGGGAGTCATTTTGGTCTTGTTGAAGACTACCTCACCACGTAGAAGAGCATTAGCCACTGTCAGAAGGTCGTCGTCGTCTAGAGACCGCGAGAAACGCAAGGCGTTGAGCTTCAAATCATTGGGCTTCCGGCCGTCCTCCACACCCATTGAGTTTAGCAACTCCCCGTCATGGTACCTCCTTAGCACATCTACCCATTTGTCAAAAACAACTTTTGTCGCGAGTAGAATGTTATGGATGCTGAGTGTGTCATTGACCCCCAGTGTTTTCGAGAGAAGACTCGAGAATTCCTGCAATGGAAATGGCGTGAGGCCACATGCTATGCCACATGCAACGAGGCTTACCTACCAGGCGCTAGTTGCTAGTGCACGTCCTTGTCCTGGTTTTTGTGGCTTCTTCAGTTGAACCCAGAGCTTCCGTGTTCGTGCCAATGTCTCGTGCAGACCCGATTTGTAGCACGTTTCTTGCTTGACATTCTGCGCGTGGGAGATGTATATGATAGATCGGAGGGGCGAGTTGCCTTTTATCAGGCAGACAACTCTTGTCTTGAAGACTTTCTTCACCTCCTCGCCCACTATAATATCCACAACTATCTCTTGCATCGCCAAGCTAGAATGCTGCCCGGAGACAGCATAGAACCGGATGTTCTGATCGTCCAACACCTTCCTATTGATCAAGTCTGGAAACCTCGTCTCGCCCTTCATTGTTCGGTAGTAGGGGATCACGTCTGCGATGTCGGGTGTTACTGGACTTGCCAGCATCTTCTGCTTCAGTTTCTCCACCCACTCATCAGATACTAGCCTGTGGTTGTATTTGCTTTGGATGTCAATACGGCTCACGTCGATTGTATATACTTTGTTGGAATAGTAACAAGTACTATTATCTGCGACGATTTTTGCTGCCTCTTCTTGCTCTTTATGCTCTTTGTGGCTCTTCTTTTTGGTGGGTGTAGTGTTCGAACCCGAGGCAATGGCATCACCGAGTAGCTTCTTTTTTGGAGCAGGAGAGTCGGACGTCGGCTTGAGCTTGACCACCCTTTTCTGCTTCGGGGTAGTTTCCAGATCGACCCCCTTCCCCTTCGCTTCGCGAACTGGAGGCACTCTCAACGGCTCAATGTTGGAATATAGTTTTTGAACATCGCCGTAGGTGAGGTCCATGGATTCCATGTGATCTTCATAGACCCGTAACGTCTTTGAAATTGTGGGCCTCCTAGACAACCTCTCCCTAGCTCCCTTTAGGAATTCCTCATAGCCGCTGCCCCCCTCCGGGAAGCCGCTAGGATGTGCAAGGTGGATCTTGAAGGCAGACGCTGTCTCTACCACAAGTGCCAGTCCATATTCTTGCATGGAACTGCATGGAGTGTCTGTCACTTGGATGAGGATCCCCATGCATTCTTTTCTCCCACCATCTGTGTTGTACAGCCTCAGATCCTCGCCTTCCATCCCAAAAGTCCAACTGGTGAGCTCCTCTCCCTTCTCTGCATCCACATTGACAGTGGCTGGAAGAAGAACGCAATTCCTCGCCTGTTCAGAAATGCACAACAATTAGAGCTGACAGATGAAAAGCTAGCAGCTGGAAATAATGTGAGGCCACACGCCATTCACCACTGCATCAGATGTCTTGAGGTTGCATCCTAAGATGGCGTGAAGCTACACGCCATCTGTAACCGGACTGCACTCGAGAGCCCAATCGGTGCATGCCAATGTTGCTATTGAATGGCATGTGGCCTCATGCCATTTTCTACTTGGCCTAAGACTTACCATTTGAAGCTGAATGGAGGCATGACAATCGAGGCCAGACTCACTAGCAAATGTGCATTGTGTGTGCAGCGGATCGTAGCAGGAGGGCTACTCTGCCACTTATAGTTGGAGAGTGGTGCTGAAATCTCCCAGGACGCCAAGAGGGCTGCGTGTGGGTGGTGGAGTGGGCGGTGGAGTTGGCGGCGAAGTTACAAACTGGGTGTGTCTTGAAGTGGATGCCGATGCACACAAGCGCGATGCAAGCGCGATGCGAGCGCGAGTGTGATGCAAGCGCGAGTGGATGCCGATGCACACGAGAAACCTGTAGAGAAGGTAGATGAGCACGAATGTGAGTGTGATCGCGAGTGGGAGCGCGATGCGAGCACGAGTGTGCGAGCGCGAGTACGAAGCAAAATGCAAAACCTAACCTCACACGCGCGAAATGTCACGACGGTTGGTAATCCCGCCACGTCATCATTCCTCGGACTTGGGCGCCACCATTAATTTCTGCATCACCGCGCGCATGCATGCACGTGAAATCCAAAAGAAATCCGCAACGTCATCATTCCTCGGACTGCATGCACGCGAAATCCAAAAGAAAGATCATGATTGGGATATCATTTAATACCCTCGCTATATTTATACCATGCATGATTGGATATTCCAAAGCATCTTGTATTTCCAAAAATGCCAGATGTTCAGCTAAATAAAGAATGGTATACAATGTCCTTCTTGATGACCCTACAAAGAAGCATCTCGATCGGACACCACATGAGACCACACGAGCCTTACAATGTTTCAGGGGCATTTGCCATAGATCCGACCGTTATTTTTCTCCAAGATTCTACAGTTTGGTGTGCATTGACCTTTCCATCGACACTGCAAAGGGACATCACAATCAGATGCGGGATCACAAGAAACCAACTTCACTAACTCTAGTTTCACCAAGATCTACGTAAGGAGTTATGAAATGAAAGGACCCTCTCTATTGAAATGTGTTTATGGTCCTAGGGGCATTGTGACATATCAAAGGATTTTGCATCAAGTTCTGTATTTGCATGTTTATCAAGCTATTGAATTGCTAAACCCTAAACCCTAAACATGTGGCAAATGCTGCGTGAAGAAAGATGCCCTTTCTGGGCAAATGCTGTAAGAGGCAGATGCCGAGCAGATGTATCTCAGGCTAGCGAAGGGCACAAACGAAAGCTAGCTATAAACATGACGGGATGCAAATAGATTACTAGGCTGGTCCTGCGAAAATCAAAAACCATAATTGAAAACATTGAAAATACAAAAAGAAAGGTTTATAATATTTTTGAATTTTAAGCAACCAAAGGAATGTAAGTAGGGCATGTGTTTGTAAGTTTAAAAATGCCTCAACCACTTAAATTCCCAAGTAAATAAAGCTGTTTCTATTTTTGGTACAGGTAAACTTTATAGCGTGTGGGCTCATGCAATTTTGAACCCAAAAATGCACAAAAAAATGCTCGACTAGCATTATTCTTTGAATGGCGTGTGGCCTTATATTGCCATAAATGGACGTACACACACAGCATAATTATTCCTTTACACGGCAAATAATCTTGGCGCGGATCGCTGACATGGCATGGCAAAGTTCGAATCACTGACATGGCACAGCTGGATCGAGGCAAGGACATGATGTGACAAAGTTCAACCTCCGACAGCAAAGTCTAGAAGCTACTCAGTTTGAAATTTGTCAGAGGAATCATAAGATCTGGTTTGTCAGAGGATTTGATGTGACGTTCAAGCGTGTGTTATTTTTGAATTCTCGAACACATTCCTAGGTCTATCATTTTTGTGCGCCGTGTTCTTGGTTCCGCTGAGCGCAGTGAGCGCTGCTTGTGTAAGCGGCGTTGTGAGCTGTGGTTTATGCATCTACGAGCGGTTGCGGCATTGCGAGCGCCATTGTGAGCGGCAGTTTATGCGAGTGGCAGTTTGTGCGAGCGGCGCTACGAGCAGTTGCGGTGTTGCGAGCGGCGCTACGAGTAGTTGCGGTGTTGCGAGCGGCACTGTCTTTGGTGTGGCTACCGCTTCCTCTTGATATTCGGCACTTGTGCTTCCTGGTATGTTCACCATGGAATGGCTTAGGACCACATTTAGAAATGGCATGAGGCCACATGCCATCTTGGGCCCTTGCAATTTCATGGCTAGCGTATTGTCATGTATGTTTTTACTTGCCTGCAGCTGTGTGTATATTAAGATGGCATGAGGCCTCATGCCATCTTTGGCCTCTGCTAGCCTATTGTCATATTCCTTTTGCCTTGCTGCAACTATATATATTTTTGTATGGGTGACTAGTCACGCACACAAAAATATATACAGTTGCAGCAAGGCAAAAGGAATATAGCAACAGGCTAGCAGGGGCCAAAGATAGCGTGAGGCCTCATGCCATTAGTGGTACCACTAATGGGATGAGTGCTCATGCCAATTTTGTGAATGCGAAATTTCACGTGGGTGTCAATAGCATGTTTGAATAATGGCATGTAGCCTCATGCTATTGAGGTTGTTTGGTATGTTATGATTTAGGCCATTCTCCAATCATTTTTTGTATGGTCTTAACTTCTTTTCTGCACTTTCAGAATGGCCTTCAGGGTTGGGGAAAAGGTTTACATTTTGAATGGTGGGAAGAGAGTTGCAAAAGGGACCCTTGTGTCTATGGATCGGAACTTTGTTATACACTGTTAAAGGCTTGGGGAAGGCAATGTTGCTGTATCAGTAGAGACTGTCTTCGATGGGAATGTGGTCGCTATTGAACGAGGAGAGATGGTCGTCGGGGTAAATGTTGTTGTTGCCTTGAAAAATCTTCAGAAGAAAGCAGATGTTGGGGATAGCGCAAGTGCGACGCATGTTCCCTCCGTGGATCTTAAGAACCGTGCTACATAGATTCAAGCAAAGGTGTTTCTAAACAACCTCGAGGGGGAGGTGGTAGCTGAGGGCTTAGCCACAGTTGTCGATCCAAGAGATGCGGTTGCTAATCAAGAATTGGGCTGGGATGATATTGGAGTTGCGATTTTAGAGGTTGTTGACATAGAAGAAAACAGTCTGACTATTGGAAGCATTGTGCGGTGGAAATTGAGGCACTTAGTGTTTGAGAATGTGAAGGATTCACAATCAAACACCACTACAACTGATGACAGAACATCTCTTCATGGGAAAAGAAAGTACACCTTCCTAAAGCGCAGCCAAAGGGATCTGAGCAACGAACCGAAAAGGCAGAAAATGGCGATGGAGGTTCGAATGGTCTCGACAGTTGCTTGTTGCAAGAGGAGGTGCTGTCAACATGCTGATTGGGATGCTATTGAAGAGGAGAGAGCAAGATACAAGACATTGTCCTGGAAGGCAGCTCGCAATTTTGTGTATGAGGCATTATGGTCATCTGTTGATGCTTCAGAACATCAGGTGGGGGGCATGGTCTTCCAGAGGGGTTTGGTCTGCATGAAGGCATGGAGAATCATTTATGGAGTCCCTCGAACCACATTCTACAGAATCAAAACTGAGTTCGAGGAACAAAGGGTTCAACAGGCAGTCCATGGGAACGATGGTACGCACAAAACCAGGGGTCATGTTGTATATGGAGAGGCAATCTTCAAGAGGTTTGTCGAGACATGTAGCGAGCAGCAACCACATAAAACCCGCCTCTTGGAAGATGGAACACGAGACACCCAACGAGTTCTCCCTTCCATGTATACCAAGGGGGCCATATTGGAAAATGTGAATCGGGAACTCTAGAGTAATGGCTACAGGAAGCTGAGCCAATCTAGATTTAGTAGATTGTGGAGCAACAGGTTCAGGGATGTGAGTATAGGAAAGTACTCCAGCTTTTCAAAGTGTGACGAGTGCACTGCTATCAAAATGGCTTTGTCGAAGAATTCTTGCAGCGCTCAAGAGCGAGAGACGTTGGTTAGAAGGCGGCTCGACCACAACATCGAGCAGAGAAGCTGCAGTACTGCATATTATCATAACAGGATTCTCTCCATGGAGAGACCTGACTCTTACCTCTGCATCATCCACGACAAAATGGACCAGAAAAAGACGTGCTTACCTCGACTCAATCCTGCCCCCAAGGCAATCTCTTCATCCATGCAGCTGCCTGTGTCTCTGTTTGGCATAATCGCTCATGGGCATAGTGCCCATAACTATTCAAACTTCTTTGTACCTCTATGGGGTGGTGGGGGTGCAAACATGATGATTGCGTCCCTAGCAAAACACTTAAGGTCTCTGCAAAGTGTGCAGACTGAGTTGAACGGCCAACCCTTGCATAAGGCCCTTGTCGATCGAACCCCATACAGGGTTCAGCTGGAGGAGGAGCAAAGGCTTGCAGTATCGCGTGGGGCCCCATGCCATCCCAGTGAATATGTTGGCCGTCAGATTGTAGGGTTATCACGTGAGGCCTCATGCCATTCTGACGAGGCTGGTCGCCCGGTGAATGCACAGCCTCATCCAAACGAAGCAGAATCTCAAGGAAGTTCTTACGGCCGATGTGGCCTTCCACCCCATCTTCTGCTCCAAACAGACAATGCTGGCAGTGACAACAACAACATGTACATCTTCGCGTACTTGGCGATGCTTGTTACCAAAGGCATATTTGACATGGTTACACTTGGCTTTCTCATGGTTGGGCACACTCATGAAGACGTCGATGCCATGTTCAGTCACCTGGCAGAGTCCCTCCGGCGATCCAATATCCTCACCCTCCCACAACTCTACGATGAATTCCAAAATTGCATCAAAAGCACTGTTGAAGTTGCACTTGTGACAGAGGTTCCAGACTTTAAGGGGTTTGTAAAAGGCTACATCAGGGACGGATCCGAAACGCTGATTGGCCACTCCAAGCCTCTTCAGTTTCATTTCAACATGCGTGACGGTGCTCCAGTGATGAGGTACAAGATGAGAGAATGGGACACAGTGTGGCTGCCAGTGGACGGCATTGAACTCTTCAAGAGAGATCCCATAACTGGGGAACCTATGATTCCTCAGGGTTCCCCACGGCCGATGCACCCGGATGGACTCAAAGACCAGGAAAGTATAGTGGCCGGGATTAGACAGCATATTGCCTTCTGGAAGAGGGGGTTGGTGTTTGGTGGAGAATCCTATTTTAAGAGGTGCAAGCCTTTGCTCGAATACTAGGAGAAGATTATATCTGCTATCCAAAATGGGCCGGTTGTATATGAAGAATTGGAAGAGTCCTTTTGGCCAGAACCCAGAGCACCAGATAGTAGCGGAACAATGTCCTCTGGAAATGCAGTGATAGATAACGATGTTGAGGATCACTATTGTGGGCCGAGGAACAAGAAGCCGGATTCAGCATTCAATCCAGTACAGGTCTGCAAAGGAATGGTCGTGCTTGTCAGACCCAGTAATAAAAAACAAATGATATGGGTGGGGTGCTGCATCACTGATGCAGAGGAGGACGCGGAAACTAACTCCTTCAATGTAACTGTGGAGTGGTTCAAGCCAAGTTCTGGATATACGAAGGATTGCCTAGAAAAGAGATGGGTGCTGAATCCAAGGGATCCCAGCATGAGCATATCGATGGATAATGTTGTGTATGGTTGGATGCGGAAGCAGAGTGCCACCATCACCTTGCCAGACCATGCAAGAGATGCAGCAAGAGCATTCATAACCCGGGTTCAAGGTGAGATTCATTAATATTCCTTTACTAAGTTTCTAATGTATTTTATTTCAAGGTGAACAATCCGAATCTGAATCAGAGGAGGCGTGATGGCATATGGCCTTACGCCATTCCTAGGTGAGATGATACAAATAACAAGTATAAATTCTTAGTTTTTCTAGCAAATCTTACTTAAAGTTCAAGGTGAACAAGCCGAATATGAATTCATCGGATTGTTATAACAAATTGCGAGGTGATGGCATGAGGCGATACGCCATTTGAGAGTGGTAGCCATTCCTATATGAGGTGAGTGAAATATTTATTAGAAATACCTCATTCAATTGTGCACTTCTAAGTCTTGGTCCACTCAGTACTATTTGCATGTTTTTATTTTAATTATTTCTCTAAAATGTTATTTAGCATGTGGCTTCATGCCATTGCTCTCCACAATCATGCATTGAATTTTTCTATCCTTGCATAATACTTCTCCATATATATAGCATGTGTGCACATGTGATATGGTTCATTAGGCCTGATATAGTGTGTGAGGTAAAACAAAGATGATGTGACATATGCATTTACCAATCACACGTGCATAAATCTAATAATATGGCGTGTGGCCCATATTAATGGCATATAAACCCATATTGTGGGCTTACGTGCTTTATGTACTATCATTCCCTTGCAGCATGTGTGTTGGTTTTCTTTTATAACACAACGAACTCCATATTTTAGGGTGAAGAGCGTTCTCATGGCAAGCACAAAATCTGTAAGTGAGGCAGAAAAGGAGACGGAGAAGGAGATAGGTGAAGATGTAGAATATATAAGTCTTCCAAACTCCCCGTACTATACTCCAAGTGATCATTTTTCTGAACAAACGGCAACATTAACAACTATCGAGAACGCCCTAGTAACGTCAGAGACAACAATCCAAAGCAAAACAACTGACCCGGAGAAGGATGATAGTACCGCTGAGAGTACCAAAAAGGAGGTGTCCACTAGCGCTTAGGCTTATAATGGCATGTGCCCTCATGCCATTTACTTGATCACCAAATACCTTTTTCCCTTTGCACTAGTATATCTTAATACCAGTCTGAGAAATAGAATGGCATGTGCCCTTAGGCCTTTTACTAAATCACCTTTGAAAGAAATGCAAGCTTCTATGTCGTAAAAAAAAGGTACTAGAGAAATTCCTTAATAATATGAATGTTATTTAGTTTCATGAAAATACACTAAGGGTCAAATGAGTTAAATGACTTCTCCAGACTAGCAATGCCTCTTGCTACACCTTCACAATTAGATTCGTTAGAAAAAGATAACATTGAATAATATCTAAATGTTCTCACCATTAAGTTATATGTCTGGTTAATAGGAATGACGTTCATCTTGGAAAGCTCACCACACGCTCAATGAACAAACAAATAATGTGTGCGCGCATGCCATCGCTCTTCTTTAGCTTCAGATTCAGCTTGTTCACCTTGACAATGAGATTTATTATACAACCAGATGGACTCAGTCTGGACACAAAGTCACCGCGCTAGTCACTATGCCCCAGATATGTCTAGCCCCTGGACAAAAAACATATAATTTCACGTCATTTTCAAATACTTGAAAGTTTGTACTTAGTCCCATTTTACTGAATAAATCCCACTTTAACGAAATAGAGCATGAAGGGGGATTGGGAGAGATTTGGGAATCCGTAGATGGATGGCTAACGCTCCGTTGCTCGTGCAGTGAGTAGCTAAAACCAAGTAAGACCAAGTAGGAGCTGATACAATAGGCGGGAACCTTAGCGAGGGAATTTAGCACAAGCCAAGGCAGTGTTGGTCGGATAGACGAGATAAGCTGGCAAATTGGAAAGGAAAATTTTGTGGCTTACAGATTGGAACATTTTCTCAAATATCTTTAATCACACATTTGGATATGCTAATGATTATAATGATGCATTTTAGCAATTGCATTATCTTTGTCAAGGGCCATTTGAGTTAATGATGCAATTTAGTGTTTGCTTCCGAAGCGTGTGGAGCTAAATATGTCAAATCAAATTGGGAATTTTATAACTAGCACTTTGTCAAAATCTTGTGGGACTTGTGCATACATTTGCTTCAACCACCCTTTACAATATTTTTCTACTATCACAACATTATGAGACATCATTTTTTCCACTTCTCATTACATATTTTATAGCTCCACTTCCTATTGGAAATGGTCATATTCTGTGGAGGTTGATGCTATTATTGCTCATTTTTAAAGACAAGGGCAAGGACGTGGTTGTGGCAGTAATGTCCATTGTTAAGCATGTGATGAGGTTGCTCATATGTATCAGCATTATTGGCATTTTCTAAATTGGCATCCTTCATTTCTTGAATGGGGGCTTTGGTATCAACAATATCTTATTAGTGCTGATGTAGTGGAAGGTCTTGACATAAAGATTTTTCTAGGAAACAAGAAGTTGTGCAAGTAGTGGAGGATCCTTACATGAATAATTTAGTAACCCCTCCATTTTTCTTTCAAGAATACTACCAAGGGATTCACTTAGCACTAGTTCATCTAGTATTTATTTTCCAACTTTGATTTTATAACAAGAGGTTTTATATTATTTTCACTGTGTTAGTTAATACAAGCTCAAGTTTATCTTTTATTGCTCAGCTTGTTGCCACACATTACTAGGTATAGTTATGTCATGCGGTAAAGCCAAGTCTTCATTCTTTATGATGATGGCTGTACATATATATATGCATGGGATGAGGCAAATCTAGTTATGCATGTGGAAGATTTGAAGCTTGAACTTCAATCATTGCAAGTGGTGTTGAGTCAAGCTTTTGACTTTATTCTTGGTATAAATTGGTTGCAACACAACAAGTATGACTTTGAAGCTTTATATCATAATTCCTCATATTTCTTCTATTCCTTTTATAAGTGATATAATTTTCCATTCTAATTTAGTCACTTAACCACACTTTTAACCACATAGAGGAGTCTCACTCATGACCTCTATAAGTCTTATTTATGATTTGGGGACATATTAGCCCTGAGAATGGCATCTAAGCCACTCAACCTTTGCACTTAGTCCAAGTGCTCCACATGTCCAATTTCATAACCAACACCCAAAGATACCATTAATATATTAGCCTATTATGCTAAGGCTATACCCATTCATATTTGTCACACCGGTGGTCCAAAACCACCTACATTATAGTCCCGTTTTTTAAAAATTGAGCCATATATCCATGAGTGGTCATCCCATGACCACATGTTAGCATCTTTAGAATGCTTAAAGATATAAGGAACACCCTTCCCCAATGTCCCTTCTTTAGTTCCCACCAAGTCCTTATCCATGGCTATACTCGCCAACATTGTTATTGGGTTAAGATCTGAAGGCCTGACCACTAAGTCTCACTAACTTCTAGGACTTTCTCAGCATGTAGCTATATCCTTAGTCACTACACAAGAGGAATGCTCCTTTTCCTTTCATAGTCTGGGACTTTAGGACAACATTTCGAAACACTATGGCCTTATACGAGCCTCATAAGTACTCTCCCCAACTTCCACCTTGAGGTGCCCTAGCCATGTGGCTATAACAAGATTCTAATAAGCCATGCCAAGTATCCAAGTAGGTAGTGCCACCCACACTTGCATTGGGAGCATCGACCATTTGATCTTCCAAGGAAGCTAGAACTAATTCTTAAACACTTCAACAAATTACCCCTTTTGTCTGTCCATATTCACTCTAGCATTGGACTCTTTAGTGAATGTATCCTCACCCAACAATGTGGGTATAACCTTCTTTAGTCACACTGATATTTCTTGGCCAAATTGGCTCCACTCCCCCTACTATACTTTTAGAGCTCACCAAACTCCCCAAGGTCTAAAAGACAATCACTTTGGTCTTTCACCATTGGACTCAAAGACTAAATTATCAGTAAATAAATGTTAGATTAGAACACAAAAGTATTCCAAGTAAGTTATCATCCAATAAACCAGAATTAGGACTCGGATTTGGACTCAAACTCGGACTCGGGCTCGAACTCAGACTTGGTCTCGATCTCGGTCTTGGTCTCAACCTCGGACTCCATCTCAAATCCATCTCGAACTCCATATCGGGTCTATCTCGGACTCGACTTCGGACTCCATCTCAGGTCCATCTTGGATTCCATCTCGAGTCCATCTTATATTCCCCCTTGGGTCCATTTTATACTCTATCTTGGATCCATCTTAGACTCCATCTCGGGTCCATATTAGGTCCATTTCATGTCCATATCAAACTCCATCTCAAATTCCTTCTCAAACTCGTTCTTGACACTTTTATATATCACAACACTTACCATGTGTTAGTCCTTTTTATGTCCCTTTTTAGAGACTCATTCATCAATTGCTTCATGCTCATCCCTTAATCACTTTATTCCAAGTTTCACTCCCACTTTCGACTTTCCAAGTTAGAGCCTTTGGTTCAAACATGTTATGTTTGTTGGACTTCTATTTCAACCATTACCATATAACACCCTTTCTGGTTCACTTTAAGGCTTAGGGATTTATGTCTCACACCTTTCACTTCTATTCCCTTTCATCCTTTTGCTTTTACTTCTGCTTCCATCACTTTTTTTTCTCTTTATTACTTTCTATTATGTTTTCATTTTGCTCCTTTGTTCCCTCTTTAGATCCCTTTGATAATTTTTGTATCACAACAATAAATTGACTCAAAAAAGAGTATGCTAATCTCTTCACCTTTGATTTGTTGTTTGAGGCCAAAATTGCAACATGTCATCCTATTTCAATTGGGGACACTTGTTCAATAAAGGTTATTAGTCGGCATCAATCACTAAAGGAAATCAAGATTTTACATATGAACATCAAAAAAATGTTAAAAAAGGGTGTTAGTCGAAAGTCTTAAAGTCCTTGGGTGTGTGAACTTCATTTTGTGACAAAGTTAATAAGAGTTTTCACTTCTACATTGACTATCATTCTTAAACAAGGTGATTATCCTAAATATGTACCATCTTCCTCATATTGTTAATTTCTTGGATTGTCTTAAGAAAAGTCATTAGTTCACCAAGTTGAGAAGTGCTTATAAACAAAACTTTCCAATTGGTTAAGAGAAAGTTATTAAAACATTGTTCAAACTATACCCAAATGTAAGATTTTTTGTATTTAAACCCTATATATTGTCTCTTAAGTCATTATCTTTGGTTACTTTATATAAAGTTCTCTACTTTGAAGTGTGTGAATGATATGTAACACTTCTTAGGTAAAGTGTAATATCTCAATTGTTTTGTTGATCATCTTTCTAATGGTATTGCACTATTGCAAGTGTTATTCAGTTTTAACATATCCTGATTACACTCAACCTTTCATTTCGTGTATGGATGTTTCTGATATTAATCTTGGAGGTGTGTTGATGCAAAAGAGCCTGAGTGTTCCTAGTTAGTGCCATCCCATTGTAAACATTAGCTTTATATTACAATTAGTAGAAGTGAACTACTCCACAATAAAGAAGTGTTTATTAATAGCTTAGAGTTTTGAGAAGCTTCATGGATATTTGTATAGTTCTCAAACATTATTAAAAGGTGATTATATAATAATTACTTCATTATTAAAGTGGAAGAATATGGTTGATCATAATGCTCAATGGGCCTTAAACCTTAAACACTTGAGTGTGAGATTTTCTCCACGAAATACATCACTGCGCTTGCAAAGGAGTACATAGTCAAAACAGAAGGTGGAGAGTACACAATTGCCATTCACGACTTTCCTTTTTACATGTCCAGACTTGACGAAGCGCGAGGAACATGGGAAGGCATATGCTCCTTGCAAGCATATGTACTACATCTTCATCAACATCTTGCACTAGGATCCTAAAGTGAATATTCATATACACCAAACAAGCCTTACTATTGCTGAGTTGTAGAAAACTTTTGGAGCTAATTAGATTTCTCCAACACTATCGATGTTTATTCTCTATCAATAAAACTTATTATACTTTATATAATTAATAAAAATGTGCTTTTTCATATCACTTTTCATTTTATATACTTTTGAGTGTTCTTTTCGCAATACTGCCCATAGTACTCATGTGTCTCCATTTCTATCTTTACTATCTCAAAAACAATTTCATGGTAGTCTTTCGGGTGCGTGATGTTGCAGTGTGTCACAAGAGCATATATATCATTATACTGATCATTGCTATTGTTTTCACCAGAGGCTAGAAAACATATGGGGCACTTTTTGAAAGAGGCAGAATTGCACTTTTCTAAAACAAGTAAGAGGGCATTCTTTTTCACCCAATTTGTTGCACCCTCTGTCATTGCATTTATCTCTAACTCATGATCACTATCCTTACTATCCTCTCTTTCATTCTCTTGTGTAATTTGGTTATGCGGTGCAATGGGATAATTATTGCATCTCCTAGCCCTTGAACCCTGGGAAGAAAGATTGTGAGAGTTAAAATTACCAACACTAAAACCCATAGACATTTGTGTGTATTTCCCTTTTTTCGAATGAGAGTGTGAATGAAGATCTATAAATTCTAGATAGTATGTTATAACAAACCCCTCAAGAATGTATTCTAAAAAGAACCAAGTTTTTCTTTTATATGCAATAAGCTTACATCAACGGTTATTTTTTTTTTCTTTCAAACAGTTATATGGCTTTATATAGAATCTTATTTCAAATTTAATAATTTTTTAAATTCTGACAAACCTGACATTTACTAGCTAGAAAACATAGAGTACAAATTTAAAGAAGTGACAAGAATAATTTTTTTGCAAACATTTTATTTTATGTTCTAACAAATATCCCTATTATTACATGTAGTAAATATTTAAATTATTCGAACAAAAAATGTTCTTTAGAACATTTTTATCTATATAATATATATAGAGTTATTAAATTATTAGGTTCGCCATAACCTTAAAATTTTAAAATTTATAATGTTTGTACTAAATTACAATTGAAAATTAAGCTCAACTCATGAGCTCAACTCTTGAACTCGTGAGCTCAAGTATGGTCTGCACCCTTCATATACACCCCAATTATGAATCTCTCCAAGAGTAAGCACTGGAGCTAGTATTATTTTGAGGCAGGGAAAGGGAAGATAAATTTGTATAAAACATATTTATTAGATTTGATGCATGCTATAGAGTAGTCTTCAAAAGCATTAGCATTAGAAGAAGGAAGATACTAGGAACAAGGTGTAAGGAACCGACTCCCCGAGATGTCGTAGGCTAAAGTATCCCCAAAAGCATGACCGAAATGACAAAGAGTTCATCAGATGGGACCGAGTCAAAGATCGAGTCCAAGACCGACTCTGAGACCGAGTTCGAGATAGAGTCCAGGATCGAGTCCGAGACCGAATCGGAGACCGAGTTCGAGAC
>NW_003314324.1:577766-674156 GCF_000143415.4 Selaginella moellendorffii | reverse complement strand
TAGGGATAGTGAGGTCTAGGAACCAGTCTTGAAGGAACTCTCTATCTCTAGTGGTGCTTCCAAACTGACTTGAGGTTGAGATTGGGGCCGAGGGGCCTTGGGTGGGAGTGAGCATGGGCTTGGGTGGTGCCAAAGGGGCCACCCAGGGAAGTGTTCAAGAGCAGCTCCCACTCCCGAAAGGGAAACCAACTGCGATGCTCCCGACTCATGTGGAGTGGTGCCCCACTTGAGTACCTTGTGGCTCATTGATCCTCGCCCTTCCTAGGGGCTTGGGCCTTCCCTTCGGGATGGAAGTGGGGGGGTAGAGGTACCCATACCGGGCTGTTAGGCCATGGTGTTTCGCCCCGATGTCCCGAAGCAAGTGTTGCACCCAAGGCTTGGGATTTAGAGGGTCCCATGATCAAGCCTTGTGGTACCAAGGGGTGTTAGGAACCTGGAGGCTTGGTGTGTTTGGTTGCTTGTGCCTGCGGGGAGTGTAGCCGAACCTTAAGTCTAGTCTAACCCGGGGAGGGGGATTGGGAGAGATTTGGGAATCCGTGGACGGAAGGCTAACTCTCCGTTGCTCGTGCAGTGAGTAGCTGAAACTAAGTAGGACCAAGGAGGAGCTGGTACAATAGGCGAGAACCTTGGCAAGGGAACTTAGCACAAGCCAAGGCAGTGTTGGTCGGATAGACGAGGTAAGCTGGCAAATTGGAAAGGAAAAATTTGTGGCTTACAATTTGGTATTGGAGCCTCTTCCTCAGTTCTAGCAAAGGATAGAGGCGGATTACTGGGAGATGGCAAGGGCAGGACGTAAGCGAACCCAAGCGGAGACGAAACCTCCTCTAGAGCTGGAGCCTCCGATCGAACAAAAAGCTATGGATGAGGAATCCTTGCATGAGGAGGACTCTAGTGAGGCAACTTCCAAACAGGAGTCTGGTGGCGAAGTTTGGTCATCCAAGGCTTGATTGAACGTTCTAGAAGGACAATTGGCACAAACCAATGCCCTACTAGAGACTCTTGTACGCAAGTTAAAGTGTGACGAGAAGCGGAAGAAAAAGCAAAAGACTGCGGATGCTGGCAGCGCAGAGGGTGCGGACCCTTCGGTAGGGACTGAGGCAGAACCAAACAAGGTCGAACAAACCGAAGTAGAATCAGTCCCTCAGGAAGTTCCCAAGTACAAACCAAAGCCCCCACCGGTCTTCAAGGGAGTAAATGACTATAAGGTGGTGGAGGACTGGTTTTATGATATGGAAGACTACTTCCGAGCGTTGCGGTTACCAAGCTCGGAGAAGGTCCTATGTGCAAAACCATACTTGGAAAATAATGCCAAGTCTTGGTGGAGAATGACAGAGGCCAATGAAGGACCGGTGGCCACTTGGGAAATGATGAAGGTGAGGATCCGCACGACTTACGTTCCTTCGAATGCTACTCTGCATCTAAGAGATGAGCTGAGTAAGCTGAAGCAAACCGGAACCATTCAGGAGTATGTGAATGGGTTTATGGGAAAAAGAATACTTGTCACGGACATGGGGGATATGGACGCGTTCCATGCCTTCATATCAGGTTTGCAAACCTGGGCTCGCGGTGAGGTGATGCAGTGGAACCCGACCAACTACAAGGAAGTGTTGGATGCGGCCATCAAGGTGCACTTCAACAATAACCTGCAAAAGGGAAACACGATGGGGTCGGGGTCCACATTTAGCAAAGGGGCCAAACCAAGGGGAACGTATAGCTGAGGGAAATTCAAGAAGAGTTTCTCTAAGAATGAATCCTCAGGGTTCCAAAAAGGCAAATCTGGTGGCCAGCGAGCGAGTACATGGGGGAGTCAAGTGAAAAGAGACAAACCCATGGATAAAAAGGTCAAGTCGTATAGCAGCGTGGGAAACAACATATGCTACAACTGCGGTGAAGCGGGACACTTTTCGAGGGAATGTCCCTACCCGAAGAAGGCCAGAGCCAATATGGCCATCAAGTCGGGTGAAGTCCAAACTGAGGTATGTGATCCAGTCCCTAACTCAAAGTTACTCATTACACGAGCAACTTTGGTAGAGAGTCGTTCGCGACATCTACTAGCCCTCCGGGGGAAGCTCGAAGGTAGCTTTGTTAAGATCCTTATTGACACGGGTGCTTCGGATAATTTTGTGGCTGCAGACATAGTCCGGCAAGCCAGACTAATGGTGCAGCGGCTAGGCAAACCAAGGACTATAGAGTTTGTTCAAAGTAGCCAAAGCACCGATGAGGTACTTCGACAAGCGAGAGTCGAAGTGGGGACTTAGAAGGTGGACATGGATTTCACCGTGTTGGACATGGCGGGATTTGACGTGATCTTCGGAATGGATTGGTTCAATCGGTTCATGGTAGCCCTGCATGGACAAGGTAGAAACCTTGTGGTACTGGCGAATGCCCAAAGAAGAAGATCTAGGGTGGAGGCCCAGGATCTAAAGGTAGGGCAAAGCAAGGCCAAAGATTCATGCTTAAACCTGGTGTCCACGAGAGGACAACTCACTAAAGGAACCAAGGCAGGATTTTTGTGCTTACTCTCAGTGAAGAGTGACAAAAAGACAGGAACAGAAGAAGTACCTTTAATGATCCAGCGGGTGTTGGACCAATTCCAGAATACCATGCCAGAGGAGCTACCGGTGGGGTTGCCCCCCGCACGACCGATAGAACATAAGATTGAGCTGGTCGAGGGTGCTGAGGCGATGGTTCGTCCCCCCTATCGTTTGAACGAAAAAGAACTCAAGGAGCTCAAGTGCCAACTAGAGGAGTTGGTGGACAAAGGGTATGTTAAGTTGAGCAAGTTGCCGTATGGGGCACCGGTGCTATTTGTGAAAAAGAAAGATGGATCTATGCGCATGTGCATAGACTACCGGTTGCTCAACAAGTATACAAAGAAGAACAAGTACCCTTTGCCAAGGATTGAGGACCTGTTTGATAGGTTGGGAAAGGCAAAATACTTCTTGAGAATTGACCTAAGGTCAGGATACTACTAGATCAGGGTAGCCAAGGAAGATGTCGAGAAGACAACCTGTCGAACGAGGTATGGGAGCTTTGAGTTTCTGGTGATGCCCTTCGGGCTATGTAATGCGCCGGCAACGTTTTCAGTGCTGATGAACCACATCTTTGTACCCTATCTGGATCACTTCGTGGTCATCTATATCGACGACATCCTGACTATAGCGAGACGCTAGAGGAGCATGCCGAACACTTGGCGAAGGTGTTTGAGAAACTAAGGGAACACAAACTGTATGCTAAAGAAAGAAAATGTGACTTTGCTCAACAAGAGGTAAAGTTTCTTGGGGGGCGGGGGCTGCAGGGGGTTCCAAAAGTATAGTAGGGATAGTGAGGTCTAGGAACCAGTCTTGAAGGAACTCTCTAGTGGTGCTTCCAAATTGACTTGAGGTTGAGACTGGGGCTGAGGGGCCTTGGGTGGGAGTGAGCATGGGCTTGGGTGGTGCTGGAGGGGCCACCCAAGGAAGTGTTCAAGAGCAGCTCCCACTCCCGAAAGAGAAACCGACTGCGGTGTTCCTGGCTCATGTGGAGTGGTGCCCCACTTGAGTACCTTGTGGCTCATTGGTCCTCGCCCTTCCTAGGGGCTTGGGCCTTCCCTTCGGGATGGAAGTGGGGGGGTAGAGGTACCCATACCGGGCCGTTAGGCCATGGTGTTTCGCTCCGATATCCCGAAGCAAGTGTTGCACCCAAGGCTTGGGATTTAGAGGGTCCCATGATCAAGCCTTGTGGTACCAAGGGGTGTTAGGAACCTGGAGGCTTGGTGTGCTTGGCTGCTTGTGCCTGCGGGGAGTGTAACTGAACCTTAAGTCCAGTCTAACCCGAGGAGGGGGATTGGGAGAGATTTGGGAATCCGTGGATGGAAGGCTAACTCTCCGTTGCTCGTGCAGTGAGTAGCTGAAACCAAGTAGGACCAAGGAGGAGCTGGTACAATAGGCGAGAACCTTGGCGAAGGAATTTAGCACAAGCCAAGGCAGTGTTGGTCGGATAGACAAGGTAAGCTGGCAAATTGGAAAGGAAAAATTTATAGCTTACACAAGGCTTTTTATTAAGATGTTACACAATAGGATAAAGAGGAAGGTGACTTCACCAGCTCAAAAACTGGCAACTATAGTTGAGAAAGTGATTCATAGCACATCTATAGAATACAATTCCCAAAGTTCTATTAGTGATATAAAAATTGTTCACTCAGAGTGTTATTTTTTCTTTATTGGTGAAGATATTGGTATAAATCTTGGAGCAAAAAGCTCTCACAGGCTTGATATTGAGTACCATTTTTCTCCAAGATATTGCACATTGTCAAAATAGAAAATGGAGAGTATATAATTGTTATTCAATACTTTCCTTGCACATAACCAAACTTTACTAAGCATAAAAAACATAGGAAGGCATAGGAAGCATATATGTATTACATTTTCATCAACACTTTACACTAAGATCCTAAAGTAGACATTTATATACACTAAGCATGATTTACTACTGCTAAGTTATAAGACTTTTGAAGCTAATAATACTATCGATATTTATTCTCTATCAGTAAGATACACTTTTTATACTTTATATAATTATTAATAAAATATTCATTTTATTTCATATACTTCTAAGTTTTCTTTTTACAATACTATCTGTAATACTAATGTGTCTCTGTTTTTTACTTTACCATCTCAAAACATATTTCATAGTAGTTTGAGGCCATGATATTGCAATATGTTACAAAAGTGTATATGCTATTGTATTGATTGTTGCCACTGTTTCCACCAAAAGTTATAAAACAGATGGGGCATTTCTTGAAAATCACAGAATTGAATTTTTTAAAACAAATAGGAGGGCATTTTTTTCACCTAAATTGTTGCACCATTTATCATTTCCTTTATCTCTAATATATGATCATTATTTTCATTATCTTCTTTTTCTATCTTTTATATGATCTGGATGTGTTATGTAATGGGATGAATATTGTAGCTCTTAGTCCCTGAATTACTACTCTGAGAAGAAAGATGTCAAGAGTTGAAACTACCAATATTAGAACCATTTTATTTTATGTTTTGGCAAACTTAAATTAAATAACTTATAGTAAATATTTAAATTCTTGGATAAGAAGCCTCCTCTAAAATAGTTTTATCCATATAAAATGTAGAGAGTTATGAAAATATAGTATAAAGTTAGGTTTTCTATAACCTTAATTTTTTAAAATCTATAATATTTGTATTAAACCGCAATTGAAAATTGAGCTCAACTCGCGAGCTCAACTTTTCAGCTTGGTTTACACTCCCCATGAGTAGCTACACTCAAACCATTATTAGAATGATATATAGCAATCACCATGAACCAATAGTATATATCATCCCAAGGATTCCCGTAAAAGAACTCCATCCAGCCGAACATGAGGATTAGCACCAAGAGCAAAAGGAGTTGTACCACGTACTGTGAACACCACCATCAACTGAGTTTTGTTGTTTAATTGCAAGCATATAACATCAAGCAATTGTACCAACTACTGCTCCAAAGCCAAAGGAGGAAATTGCTAATCTACCATGAAGATAAACAAAAAGGAAAGAGTAAAAGAAGACAAATGATAAAAAGCTCTAAGGAAAGGGAAATTTAGATAATGTAAAAAGCTAGATTTAAACCAAAATCCTGAAAGGAAAGGACAAAAGAAAGAAAGTGGAAAAAGCTAAATCTAGACAATGCAAAAGTTAAATCTAAACCAAAATCCCAAATTCAAGCACTCCTTAAGGATAATCAAAAGTGCCCCTCACCTTCACCAATGTGTGTGTATGGAATATGGAAAGGGAATATAGAAAATGTGCATATCAATTAGCCCAAAAACCCTAGCTTATATACAGGAGTGAGTGGTTCGGATTGAAACTAATCTAACGGCTACAAAAATCCCACTAGGCTAATATTAGTATATAGTATTGTAGCCATATACTTGGAAGTGAGTGTTTTAAAGTTGGATTCTTAATTTAGTAATAGTTATAATACCTAAGTTTCAAGAGAATAACCAAGGTATTGTGATTTCTAGGAAAAATTAACATCATTAACATCATTTTCAATTTAAAATTCTCATCTTTTTCTCAAGGCAATGTCTTAAGAATGCTATGGTGAGTTCAAATCTAAAAAATAATCACCTTCAATTACATTAAGCACTTTGACACTACAAAGTATAAAAAGGATATATAGAAAAATTTAATAAGGAAAGACAATAAGTAAAAAATGATTTAACATTACTGTCATTAGAAGAAGTACTATTGCAACTTTCTTCACAAAAAAAAAGGGAGATAAATGCTTATATAATTTTTTGGCATTAGGAGCTTAACATTTTAAATGGGCAATCAAGCTATTGAAATATATCAAGTGAAAAATGTATTTTTTGAAAATTGCATTGTGACTTTCTAGAGTTCTACAATATGGTTTAACATCTTTAATTGCAAATCCAAGTGGCCTTGTTTGCAACATATTTGAATAGAGATTTATTGCATAATACACCATCCACTCAATCTACACAACCACTTAAGTGTTTATAGCTAATTAAACCCTTATAACCTAAAGGAATGCCATTTGTACTTGCAAAATGACTTATAAATATTTATTATTTATTTAGATCCACTTTAAGAGCCAAAGTTAACTTCAAAAATAGTAAGGGACAACACTCTAGAAACCAAACTTAAGAGGTAAAAGGTGTTAAAAGAAGGGATGGTAAAGATGATGGGAAATACTTAGGAAGTGCAAATGAAATTTATAGAAAATCTTCATGAGCAATCTATAGTGAAGTACTAAATAATAATTGACACTTTAAGGTCCAAATCATAGTATACATAAGAATGTTTGAGCAGTAGTTTTTAGGATGTTAAAGAGCAATTATGGATTACGAAAATTCCTTATTTGTGCAAACTTAAAATATAATTCATCATAATCTTCCCAAATCTAGATCTAAAAGTACTTTTAGAAACATTACTTTCTTGAATATCATAGTTTATAAAGATCACCATAATAAATTTTCTTATTCACATACTTCCATTACATTTATAGTTAACCAAATATTTGCTCAATTGCAATTTTTGTAGTTGTAGTTGAAGTAGTTAACTATAACAAATTGTTTTTGAAACAAAGTGAGCATTCCTATAGTAGCATTGTAGTCACCATTTGATATTAACTACTTGGAAAATGTCCCCCAAACTTGTTTCGTAAAAAAGACCATTAATACTCTCATTATAAGAATGTGGTCTAAACCATTTGATCAATTACAAAATTAGGATATTTAGCTCTTGAAGTCTAAAAAACAAGCTTAATTATCAATAATAGCCTATATTTTCATGTTAAACTGTCATTTATAATTTCTTCACTCTTGTCCATCAAAACTACTTAGAAGTTTAATGTCAGTGTATGTGCAATTAAAAACTCTAACACAATTAAGAAAATTATATTTCACTACCTAAAACTTTTACCCTTTTTGTCACCTATAATATATGCTCCTATACTTTTCCTTATGCTTTTATAATTTTTTCATACCTTAATGTAAATTGAGTAGTGGTATCTAAAATTTTCTAAAAGTGTAATCTATATATCCCTTATAATTAACTGCTATAAAAAGAAGGCCACTTAATACACCATACTATGTGAAATATTGTAAAGACTTTATAGAGGATTTTTGTTGAGATTATCTTCCAATAAGTCAAAAAAAAATTTGAATATGACTTGTGAAATTTGAAAATAATTTTTCCAATGACATGGTTCAACAACCCTCAATATAAGTGTAGAATAAATGTCATAAATGCAAACTCCACTTCCTGATGTATATATCTCTAATAGACTTGTCCATCATGATTTTAAATAGAATCTCCCCAACTAGAAATCCACTCAAACATCATTGAATAACCATATCTAAAATATGTTGTTGATGACAGTAAAAGTGGCATAAAAAATACTTAAAGGTATACAAGAGTGTAACCTTTCTTAATCTTAGATAATATATTAAACAACAAGTTTATATACCTCCATCACTATTAAATTATTATAAGCTCTTCTCTCTCACTCCCATCCTTCACATATAATTCATTAGACATTATTATCAATTCTTTTATCTGACAGTGTAGGGTATATATCCCTTATGCCGTAAAGAGATAACCACTTATTTCACTATAAAGGTTTTTTTACCTGAAAATTTTATAAAGACCATTTGTATTGAGATTATTTTTTAGCAAGTCACAAAGGAAATCAAATGCAGCTATTGAAACTTAAAAGTAATTTTTTCAGTGACATAAAGAAAATCAAATGTGACTGTTGAAACTTTGAAAGTAATTTTTCTAATAACATGGTTCAACAATCATATAAAATAAATGTCATCAATGTAAACTCCATCTTTTGATGCATATTGTGAAACACAAGTCCCTAAGCCCCAAAGTACAGCCAAAAGGGTGCCACAAGGTTGTGGCCGAAGTGAAAGGCAAATGAGTGTAATACGTTTGGACTAAAAGCTCTGATTTGAAAGGTCAAGAGCGGGAGTAGAACTCCTAATGAAATGCTCAAGGAACGAACATGAAGCGAGCAATAAGAGAGTTTCTAGAAAAGGGACACAAAAGGACCAACATATAGGCCCGAGATAGAGTCCAAGATAGACCTAAAATGGAGTCCAAGATGGACCCAAGATGGAGTCTGAGATGGACCAAGATGGAGTCCGAGATAGACCCAAGATGGACCCAAGATGGAGTCTGAGATGGAGTCCAAGATGGACCCGAGATGGAGTTTGAGATGGAGTCAGAGATGGAGTTCGAAATGTACCGAGATGGAGTCTGAGATGGACCCAAGATGGAGTCCGAGATGGACCCAAGATGGAGTTCGAGATGGAGTTCAAGATGGACTGAGGTCGAGTTCGAGATGGAGTCCAAGATGGAGTCCGAGAAGGACCCGAGATGGAGTCCAAGGTCAAGACTGAGACCGGGACCAAGACCGAGACCGAGGCTGAGGCCAAGACTAAGACCGAGACTAAGACCGAGTCTGAGTCCAAGTCTGAGCGTGAGTCTGAGTTTGAGTCCCAATCCTAGTCCAAGTCCGAGGGTGAAAGCCCAAAGTGTTCATCTCCCAGACCCTAGGGGGTTTGGTGAGCTCCAAAAGTATAGTAGGGGTAGGACTCCAATGGAGCTAGTTTGGCCAGGAAAGGCCAGTTTGGCCCAAGAAGGCTATACCCAAGTGTTGGGCAATGGTATAACCGCTAGAAAGTCCAAGGTTAGAGTGAATACGGACTGACAAACGAGGTAGCTTGGTGAACTGTTCAAAAGCCAACTTTAGTGTAAGCAACCAAAAGGAACGACTCAAGAGATGGTCCATGGGGTTTAAATATAGAGGGAAAGGGCCCATGAATAAGAGTGCACCCCTTTTTCCAATTGGTTAATGGTCTTGGGATACTTGAGGTTAAGCGTCCTTGGGTTTGAATACTACTGGGTTGGATATAACCTTCTGAGAAGTCCAAACTTAGGAGCTTACATTTGGTATTAGAGGGGTCTCGAGTCCGACTCTATTAGTTGGCTCCGACTCTGTTAGTTGGCTTAGGCGAATCACACCACATGTTGATTAACATCTGGCTGGTCCAGTTTGCTCCTACTGGGCTCGACCTGAGGAGTAGGGTGTCAAGAGAGTGGGGCTCTCAGGAGAGCTACAGCTTTTAGCTTTCGTTCACGAGGGTGTGAACTTGTAGGGAAGCATGGTAAATTGTAAGCAATCAAAGAGAACGACTCGAGAGACAGCTCATGAGGTTCAAATATAGAGGGAAAGGGCCCATAAATAAGAGGTCACCCCCTTTTCCAATCGGTTAAGGGTTTTGGGATACTTGGGGTTAAGTGTCCTTGGGTTTGAATAGTACTGGGTTGGGTGACCTCCCAGAAAGTCCAAACTCAAGAGCTTACATTTAGTTCCCCCGGGAGATCGAATACTAGATGCTCTTAGTCCAAGTATGGGTGGCACTACCTATCGATGCTCCTAGTCCAAGTATGGGTGGCACTACCTACTTGGTGTGGCTCAATGGAACCTCACTCTAAGCCCCTTCCTTGAGCACCTAAAGACAGAAGGTGGGGAGAGTACCCATCAAGCTAGCATAAGGCCACGATGTCCTGAAATGTTGACCCAAAGTCCCAAACTGTGCAAAGGAAAGAGGAGCAATCCTCTAGTGCACTATAGTCACATGGTGAGGAAGTCCCAGAAGATAGTGGGACTTAGAGGTTGGGCCTACGAGCCTTGTTCCAGTGGTAGTGTTGGCAAACACGGCCATGGATAGAAAGGGACTTGGTAGGGACTGAAAAAAGGATATTGGGGAAGGTTGTTCCCCATGTCTGCGGACATCCTAAGGATGCTAAAGAGTGGATCTAGGATGGACATTCTAAGGATGCTAAAGAGTGGATCTGGGATGACCACTCATGGACGAATGGCCCAGTCTTCAAAAGACAAGACTGTGATGTAGATGGTATTGGACCACTAGTGTGGCAAAGGTGATTGGGTATGGCCTTAACGTAACAAGCTGATGTGTTAGTGATACCTTTGAGTGTCGATCATGGGATTAGACACGTGGAGCACTTGGACCAAATGCAATGGTTGAGCGGCATGGATGCCACTCTTGAGACTAACAAGCCCCAAGTCTTAAATTAAAGGTTGTGAATATCCTCCCAATGGTTAGAGGTGTGGTTAAGTGACTAAAGTAGAATGAAAAAATTAGTCATTTATAATTTGGTACACCACTAGTGTTAGTATCGGAAGGTCTTAAGAGTGGGCCTATCCTTGAGGAGTAGCAAGTTGGGAAGACATGGCTCTCCACTATAGTTCATGTGTGAACTTGTAGGCGAAATGGTTGATAGAAAAGGGCTAATAATGGAACGACTTTAGGATCTTGGGAATAGTATAAAGGTTTCCTCAGAGAGTTGAGGACATGATCTAAATGAGCATTTGACTTAGCAAATTAGCTAAGATAGTTGTGGTAAACAACTATAGTTGGGATCACAGGGAAGATAGAGACTTCAAAACAATAAAAGAGTCACAAGACTACCCTTATATAGTTGAGGTTGGTGCTTATGAATTTGAGACTAGAATTAATGACCGTGGGAGGTCAAATACGGATAAGAATATAATTCCTTGAAATGGTAATGGAGGCTACATTTTATAAATGCTGGAAAAAACTCAAGGAGTTAGGGGTGTGCTTAGAGGATGAGTTGGTATTCTCATCATATGAACAGATAGTCCTAGGGGGCAAAGGTAGCTCATAAGAAACGGAAAATAATCAAGTATTAGAGTAATACTTGCAAAAATGGTCCTTATGAGTAAGATATGAATACAATAGGTTGTATTTTAGTAAGCTAACACTTCAAAAGCGGGACTTTATGGGTCATCGGATTAACAAATTTCAAAAAGCTAAATGACTCAAGTAGAGTCAAGGAATAGTCCTAAGGGACTAGTAGAAGCATTTGAACTGATGTGTGTTGTGCTCCATAAAGGATGGGGAGGATCATAAAATCCAAGTATGAGAACAGTGGGTGTCTCATTGATGGCAAAAGGTGCCATACTGAAGTCATAGGAAATGTGTTCCCAGAAGAAAACAACTTTAGCACAAAGTTGTGTGTAAACTCTATGGTACATACTAATGGATAGTTGGCATAAAAAACAACTGTATTGGTCTTGGCAAAGACCTAGACACAAGTAAAAAGTGTCATAAAGGTAGGCTTGTAGAGCTAATGGTGTGGAGACACCAAATGTGCTAAGGCATAATGCCTTGAGATCAAGTTGGCAGGTTCATGAGAATCCCTCCCCAAAGGAATTTTAATGGAAATGGGAATGGCATAGCCTAAGCTAGAAGGCATGCGGTTAGAGTGTGGTGACCCAGATAATGATGGAGGTATGGAAACACTAGCAATGAGTTGTAGAACTTGACCATTATTGTAAGCAACCAAAGGGAACGACTTGAGAGACGATCCATGGGGTTCAAATATAGAGGGAAAGGGCCCATGAATAAGAGTGCACCCCCTTTTCCAATTGGTTAAGGGTCTTGGGATAGTTGGAGTTAAGCGTCCTTGGGTTTGAATAGTACTGGGCTGGGTGACCTCCCGGGAAGTCCAAACTCAGGAGTTTACATTTGGTATCAGAGCGGTCTCGGGTCCGACTCTGTTGGTTGGCTAAGGGAATCACACCACATGTTGATTGACATCTGGCTGGTCCAGTTTGTTCCCGCTGGGCTCGACCCGAGGGGTAGGGTGGTTGGCTAAGGGAATCACACCACATGTTGATTGACATCTAGCTGGTCCAGTTTGTTCCCGCTGGGCTCGACCCGAGGGGTAGGGTGTCAAGAGAGCGAGGCTCTCGGGAGAGTTGCGGCTCTCAGCTTCCGTTCACGAGGGCGTGAACTTGCAGGGAAGTGTGGTGGATTGTAAGCAACCAAAGGGAACGACTTGAGAGACGATCCATGGGGTTCAAATATAGAGGGAAAGGGCCCATGAATAAGAGTGCACCCCCTTTTCCAATTGGTTAAGGGTCTTGGGATAGTTGGAGTTAAGCGTCCTTGGGTTTGAATAGTACTGGGCTGGGTGACCTCCCGGGAAGTCCAAACTCAGGAGCATACAATTATGAGGCAACTAAGCAAAAGGTGTAAAATAATAATTGATTAAACTAGTAAAAGGTAACTACCCAAGACTTCTTATTGGGATAAAGAAATTAAATGTACCCTTATGGGGGATAAATTGATTAAGTTACAATATAGTAAATTAATGTCATAAAGGGAATGTTCATTGTCAAAGAAGGCCATCATTAGGACACTCAAACACTTTACAACACCAAGGAGTGGTGTTTGGTGTTATGAGGGCATTAGATAAGGCCCAAGGGACTAAGTCCTTAGTGAATGATGGATAGGAAGTGATATCTAAACGTTCAAGGTTGCGGAAATGGGAGAAGTCTGTCTAGCCGAATTGGACAAAGCCAAAAAGGGATTTTGGCAAAGCTAGTGATGGGCATTTAAAGGCCCATAAGTAATAATATTAATCCCGGTGTATGGGATTACAAGGTGAGCATACCCAGATTGAAGAACCACTCCTTAGGCTATTGGGTAGGTTTATCCCTATAAATACTTACTAAGGCATGATAGAAAGTGTAAAGCTATCCTCCTAATCTAGAGGAGAATAACTGAAAGAAATGTGTGAGGCCAAAAGCAAGTAATAAATGGATAGAACCGAACTATATTAATCAAAGGGTATAACCAAGAATGATTATGCAAGTTGGGAGTGGAGAATTAAACGGGTGTTCGAGCATGTTGTTACTAACAACCATGATGCTATAGAAAGTCTAAAATATGGAATTGTCGATGTTAGACCATATGGCGATTAGAAAGCTTGTGAAAGGAGAGGCCTTAGCAAGTTAAGGGAGAAAGTTCCTTCAAAGTTCCAAAAGATAATTCTAGGTAATTTAGTACTTAAAAAGCCAAATGTAAATGTTTCAAGGAACGTGCGAAATCAAAGTGGCGCAGCAGAAGTGTGGTCTTAAAGCTTGCCATGAGGCAAGGCTATCAAGGTTAAGGAAGTAGTTCCCGAGTGTTCAAAGAGAAGGGTTTGAATGAAAGTTGATGGTTAAGGACTTTCACACTTGTGTATAAACCATATTACAGTGGTTAGATGACTTACTAGGTAAGATTAACAAGTCAGGGGAACAAATACCCTAGTTGAAAGTGCTAACTTCAAAAAGGGTAGCCCATGGGGCCAAGTATAGAAGAGTCCATGCATGATCACAAACATGTCAAATGAGAGGACTTGGCAATGCGGAGGAACTAGGTTTTCAAATTGTGATTTATAGTATGCTTTAAGTATAAGTTGGTGCACTGGCATGGGAAGTCATGTTAAGCATCCTATATAATGCCATTTGTAAATGCATATACGGAGGTTGGGTTCGAGTCTCGACCCTCTAGTGCTTGGGTTCAAATCCCAACTCACTAGGGCGTAATGATAGTTTAGAATATGAGAACATTCATTTTTCGGTGGTCATATACTCTTAGTAAAGAGACTAACTTGGGCACACCGCCAAGCCGGGGATGCCCCAGAGTCATGATGCACAATTAGATTGCTGAGTGTGAAAGCTTGGCATACTTAAGTTAAACACTTTGGTGTAAATGGCACCAAAGATGTGATGAATGAGATGGGGACATCCAATCTCAATTGCTATGGACCCTTGGCCAAGGGCTAGTTTGGGTGCACCACCAAGTGTGGGGGATGCCCCTGTGGTCATGGTCAACAACTTAAAGGCCTGGAAGATTTAGTACCTATTAACAAACCTATTAAGGTGCCAAGATGAAATCACTATGCGATCTTATGGTTAAATAAGGATAAGGTCCTTGTTTGGGTAAAGAATAAAGTTCTTAGTTCAAAATATTGATTTGAACTAATGATAATGGTGTGGCTTGGTCAAGATGACCAAGTGGGAAAAACACTCAATGCGATGGCATAGTAAATCCAAAGAAAGTAATCTTTATAAGAGACCCATAGGAGGGTCGCAAAGTTGGGCTGTGGATGGTGCCTATAGCAGAAAATGCTAAAGAGACTTACTATGGGTGAGCACCCTTTGGACTTGGCAAAGTGGAGATTTTGCTATGGAATCGAAAGAATACCTCAAGGATAGAAGTAGTGATCTTATGTTGCTTGGTGTAACAATCAAGAGATAGGAGCAAAAAACTAGTAACTAAGGAAAGAGCCATAAGAATCATGGGATAAAACCCAAATGGCAAAGTTAGGCCAAGAACACTAATGTGTTGGATGTTAATGGATTGTGGGAAGGCAATGTGTTTCCAAGGATGGATTCCTAAAATGCTTCGATTTGGCGAAGGTGGAAGCTCCAAGGGAAGGAGCAATAAGGTAGCCAAATGATAGGGCCATGGACAGCCATAACACAAATTATGATAACTAAAACTTCGTGCCAAAGGTGGCACAAAATAGAAAAAAGGATGATGGTGCCCTCAAATAGAGAACTTCCTAAGATAGGGAAGTAGAGTTATATAAAATGTGCAATGGTAGGTGTTAGAGATACCTAGGAAATTGACTCCAAGAAGTCAAAATTAAAAGTCCCAAAGTGCAAAGGTTATATCAATGGGAACTGAGACTACCTGAGAATGAGTAGTGGGATTGAGATAGAGAAGGTGTCTCTAACAAATCTAGCAAGAACTAAACAAATAAAAGGAGAGAACCACCACAAATGGTCGAATAAATCTTTAAGTTAGAGAGACTATACTCCTTAGAGGATGGATAAGGCATAGTGAGCCTTCAGTGTCAAATGACTGATGAATATTAGCTAAGTGCCAAGGATGGAAAGGGTAATACATGCTAATATTACTTTATAAAATGGTTTATTGTTCGATGAGGACATCAAACTTTGTCTATGGGTGGTGGAATTGTGAGGCACAAGTCCCTAGGCCCCAAAGTGGAGCCAAAAGGGTGCCACAAGGTAGTGGCCGAAGTGAAATCCAAACAAGCATAACACGTTTGGACTAAAAGCTCCGACTTGAAAGGTCAAGAGTGGGAGTGGAACTCCCAACATAATGCTCAAGGAACGAGCATGAAACGAGCAATAAAATTGTTTCTAGAAAAAGGACACAAGAGGACCAACACATGGGTCCGAGATAGAGTCCAAGATAGACCTGAGATGGAGTCTAAGATGGAGTCCAAGATGGACCGAGATGGAGTTCAAGATGGACTAAGATGGAGTTTGAGATGGACCCGAGATGGAGTTCGAGATAGAGTCCGAGATGGATTGAGGTCGAGTCCGAGATGGAGTCCGAGATGGAGTCCAAGATGAAGTCCAAGAAGACCCGAGATGGAGTCCGAGTCCGAGTCTGAGTCTGAGTTCGAGTCCGAGGGTGAAAGCCTAAAGCGTTCGTCTCCCAGACCTTGGAGGGTTTGGTGAGCTCCAAAAGTATAGTAAGGGGAGGACTCTAGTGGAGCCAGTTTGGCCAGGAAAGGCCAGTTTGGCACAGGAAGGCTGTACCCAGGTGTTGGGTGATAGTATAACCTCTAGAAAGTCCAAGGCTAGAGTGAATATGGACCAAAAAATGGGGTAACTTAGTGAAGTGTTCAAGAGCCAACTCTAGTTCCCCTGGGAGATCAAATGGTCGATACTTTCAATCCAATCATGGGTGGCACTACCTATTTGGATATTTGGTGTGGCTCAATGGAACCTCACTCTAAGCCCTTAGTTAGAGCACCCAAAAATGGAAGGTGGGGAGAGTACCCATTAGGCTTGCGTAAAGCCACGGTGTCCCAAAATGTTGTCCCAAAGTCCCAGACTGTGAAAAGGAAGAGGAGCAATCCTCTAGTGCAGTGACTAAGGATACAGTCATATAGTAAGGAAGTTCCAGAGGACAATAGGACTTAAAAGTCAGGCCTGTAGGCCTTGTTCTAGTGGCAGTGTTGGCAAACACGGCCATGGACAAAAAAGGACTTGGTGGGGACTAAAAAAGGGATATTGGGGAAGGTTGTTCCCCACGTCTATAGACATTCTAAGGATGCTAAAGAGTGGATCTGGGATGACTACTCATGGACAGATGCCCCACCCAGTCTTGAAGAGACATGACTGTGATGCAGATGGTATTGGACCACTAGTGTGGCAAAGGTGATTGGGCATAGCCTTAGCATAACAAGTTGATATGTCGATGGTACTTTTGAGTGTCGATAATAGGATTGGACACATGGAGCACTTGGACCAAGTGCAATAGTCAAGCGGCATGGATGCCATTCTTGAGGCTAACAAGCCCTAAATCCTGAATTAGACTGTAAGCAACTAAATTTTCCATTCTACTTTAGTCACTTAACCACACCTCTGACCACTTGGAGGAGTCTCATTCACAACCTCCTTAAGTCTAATTCAGGACTTCGGGACAACATTTCGGAACACCGTGGGCCTACGCGAGCCCCGTGGGTACTCTCCCCACCTTCCGGATCAAGGCCTGCAGGCCCGACCACTAAGTCCCATTGTCCTCTGGGACTTCCTCAATGGTCAGTTCATCACCCAACACTGGGTCTGGCCTTCCTGGGCCAAACTGGCCTTTCCTGGCCAAATTGGCTCCACTGCAGTCTTTCTCCTTACTATACTTTTGGAGCTCACCAAACCCCCTAGGGTCTGGGAGACGAACGCTTTGGGCTTTCACCCTCTCAGACTCGAACTCGGACTCGGACTCGGACTCGGACTCGGACTCGGACTCGGACTCGGACTCGGACTTGGACTCGGGCTCGGTCTCGGCCTCCGCCTCGGTCTCAGTCTCGGTCCCGGTCTCGGTCTCGGTCTCGGTCTCGGTCCCGGTCTCGGTCCCGGTCTTGGTCTCGACCTTGGACTCCATCTCGAGTCCTTCTCGGACTCCATCTCGGACTCCATCTCGGGTCCATCTCGGACTCCATCTCAATCCATCTCGGACTCCATCTCAGACTCCATCCCGGACTCCACTTCGGACTCCATCTTGGACTCCATCTCAGACTCCACCTCGGACTCCATCTCGGTCCATCTCGGACTCCATTTCGGACTCCACCTCGGACTCTACCTCGAACCCCATCTCAGACTCCATCTCGGACTCCGTCTTGGTCCATCTCGGACTCCATCTCGGACTCCACCTTGGACTCCACCTCGGACTCCATCTCGGACTCCTTCTCAAACTCCGTCTTGGTCCATCTCGGACTCTATCTCGGAGTCCAACTTGGGTCCATTTCGGACTCCATCTTAGACACTTCCACGTGTCATGTGTTGGTCCTTTTGGGTCCCTTTTTGGAGCCTCGATTATTGCTCGCTTCGTGCTTGTTCCTCGAGCACTTTGTTGGGAGTTCCACTCCCGCTCTCGACCTTTCAAGTCGGAGCTTTTAGTCCAAACGTGTTACGCTCGTTTGACTTTCGCTTCGGCCACTACCACGTGGCATCCTTCCGGCTCCACTTTGGGGCCTAGGGATTTTGTGTCTCACATAGACTTAATGAGACTCCTCCTAGTGGTCGGAGGTGTGGTTAAGTGACTAAAATAGAATGGAAACATTAGTCGCTTACACATATATCTCTAACAACATGATTTAAAATGGAATTTTCCCAACTAAAAATCTAGTAAAAAATCATTGAATTACCACATTTGAAAAAGTGTATTATTGATGAGAGAAAAAATGACGTCAAAACTACTTAAAACCATAAAAGAGTGGATAGTATATTAAACAACAAATTCATATACTATTAACAAAGAATATTGGAAATTATTATAAGATTTTCTTCCTCACTCCTTATCCTCCACACTTAATCATTGTCCATTGCTACATTCAATTAGAAAAGAAAAGCTTTCCTAGAAGAACTTTCAAACTTACCTAAACATACCACCATCTTTGAGATGTCTATTCTAGATCTGCACTAATTGCCTGTTGATATGGACCTAATAAGCATACAAAGTGCTCTCTTTTTCTTCGTTGGTTTGAAAAAATTAGCTAAGCTATGAGAAGAAAAGAGGAAAAGAAATGAAGAAAAACTCATTACCAGATACTTGAAGATATGTGTTGATGAATTCATCTCCTGGTGCTTCAAGTTGCATAGATCCCACCATGGATCAAGAATGTGTCCTTGAGTTTCGTGGCATTCATTGTTAGTGGTGAGTTCTCCACACACACAGACAGATTGACATGGGCACCAAAATCAACACTGGACGTTATAAATACTAAATGGTCCAGATCATCCATACTAGTGGCAACACTCTTAAGAGTTTCTGGAAAAAGATGCTGTAGAAGTAGAGGAAAGGAAAACTCTTTGTTAGTGATTTTAGGATGCATGTAGTTGTTTCTATGTGAGAGGGGATCAATCCTCTGTATTGGCCACAAGACTGAGTATCCTTGTTAACCATATCAGGCCCATCCACTTTTTGCAAATCTCATCAACAAAGTGCTTGCACAATTCAAGAGAATTATGACATGCATGATGTAGAGCTCAGTTTGATTAGTGTTAACACTAGAGACAGCAGATTTCAGAAATACCTGAACTTTGCTTTCATCCTGAACTCATAGTTGTCAAAGTTAATTTATAAGTTATATTGTCACCACGAGTTAACTCTGATCACCAAGAAAATGTGGTTAATGCTAAGAAATTGTAATATTACTTTTGACATAGCCGAACTCTCACTTTTAACAAGTGATATAATGATAATACTCATATCATCCAACAAAACATCAATAACAGTGCCATTAATTTCAACATGTTTAGCAAGTGCAATACAACACCCATCTACATTGGAATGACGGGCTGGTTCAGATGAGTTAGAGTTTGAAGCCCAAGCATGAATGAATGAGCCCGATGACAAGGCCTGGAATTGGAGCCCAATTTCAACCATGGCATCCAGTGGTTTAACGCAGCAGTCTACTATATGGCCATAAATCTAGGACACTTCTTCAGCACATAAAAATCAAATAGTCTGATGCAATCAGTAATGCAATTCGCTACCATCTCATCTTCTTGCAGAGAAGAGAAATATATTGAATTTCTCGTGCTACCTCCAAACAAGCGCTGCAACAATCAAGAATGTGGTTATTTAGCTGTGGCGCTGTTCTTGTATTGCATGAGTGGCATCTTCGAGAGAGGTAATGAACCCCACTTTTTCCACAAGTTCATGGAATATACTGGGGAATGAAAGCGTTTGATAGGGGTCAAAAAAAGGAGAAGACCCAAACATTTTTCACCAAAACACTGACTTTAAATAAGTCTAACATTACCTTACATTCATCTCAACCTTCGAACTTCACAACAAGAACTGTAGAATCCTTATCTGCAGGATCTAATTCTGAGAGGACCTTTGTTGTTTGAACAACATCAGTGCCAACAGCTTCCTTAATGGTTAGAGAGTCTAGTTTCTTGAAGGATAAGGTTGCCAGGATCAATATATCTTCTGGTTGTTTCGTTGCCTCCAGTAAATTCATATTGCCATCATCTTTTGGGGTAAGCCACTAAAACATAACAATAAACATTTGATGACAAAACATGTTTTACTCACCTTCAAACCTTCAGAACACACCAGAGCGACTACAAAAGCACCAGGCCCACCAACTACTACAGCATTTCCCTTGATAGCAATCACTGTAGAGTGCAACTCTGGAAGCCACTGATCCTCCTTGACAACAGAAACCATTAACCATAGAGGTAAAATACTTAGAAGTTACCTGAATTGTGTGGATGCTTTCAACGTCATCATCCTTTTCCCAGTCTTTCTCATCCTCTTCAACTTGAATGAGCTCTTGGATCCTGTCCTGTGTCCGTTGCTTCACTCTGAATACATGGACCTCAACAAGTCAGTAAAATGGATCCCTAAGGAATCCATCTTTTAAGTCCTTTTACCTACAAAAGAGACTTTCAATGGAACATCTCAAGTTTCTGTTGGTGCAAAAAGCTTCTGATAAACACATATTGAACAGCCCCAGCCTGTACAAACAAAGGTCCCTTGCTACTGCAAAACAAAACCCAGATGAGCTTTTGGTGTGAAAGAGAAACGACTGACATGGATGTCTGGCTCCACGATAGCCATCCGATACAATAACGTGGATTTTCTCATCCCCTACTTGCAATTCTTGAAACAAGTTCTGCAGCCATCGCCTTTGAGAACAGCAAACTCAATCAACAATGCTCACCAGATTGAAAGACAGCTTCTTGTCCATCCTAGCACAAGACAAGCCATGAATCTGTGGCCCAAACCCGCAATCAAGTGGGTAAAACCGCACGCCCCTTGGGCAATTCACCTCCCGCTGCATACTTGCTCTCCTCTGGGTAGATCTTCCTGTACTAAAAAGGAAAGAAGGGCTTTATATATACGTATATATAGAAAATCTTAACGGAAGAGGCCATTCAAATCCAAGGTGGCAGCAAGAATAGGTTGTGATCCAAAAATTGATTGTTTCGAGGGAACCAATACTTTGTTATGATGGCTCCACGGCAACGAGCTGGCAGTCTTGATTTATCTTTTCGAAGTATTTGGAAAAAGCTTTTGTTTATTGATGTCTAGATTATACTGTGCCAATCTTTTCTTAAACTTCATTCCTTTTAAGTTCTCTCACATTTTTCATGTGAGGACAGTTTCGTGAGAAGATCCAGGAGGATCGACAGAGGCGTATTTATTGCCCGCAAAGAACCACGGAATATCTGAAAGTTATCACAAAAACTAGAAACTTTAGAATCAATCAAACCTAAGAAACAAAAACTTCCACTTGTGTGTTCTTAGAAGGCTACTTCCTGTTCTGTGAGTTGAGAATCTCCACCGCATACATTGAGAGCTCGCGGAGATCCCTTTGCTCGATCTGGAGCTGCTGGAGCATACTTTCCTGGTTTCTCAGCAGCGCTTTGATCTGTTGGCAGATGAACTCCGATCCTTCCGGCCGGTTGAGCATGTTGATCGAGCACCGTGGCGCTGGTTTCGCGTGCCATCGAGACTGATTGATCGTGACTTCGTTCAGCCTGGAATGAAAATCCCGATGAACAAAAGAAAAACTTTCCTGGAAACTTACCTGTCGAGGATTTTTATCATGTTCCTCGTCTCGGCCGGGTGGTAGAACACGTCCCTGACGCGATCCCGTCTCGACTCCACTCTTTCGACTTGGCCGCACGACTTGCATGCGTTGATAAACTCGCTGTCCGGAGTGCTGGGCGAGATGTTTGAAACTCTCACCACCGTCGTCTTTGGGACGTCTGCTCTGGAGATCCGCACTAACTGCCCGTTGATATGGACCCAGTGAGCACTCAAAGCGCTCTCTTTTCCTTCGTCGGTCTGGATAATAGATAGCCGTGAGACGAAAAGAGGAAAAGAAACGAAGAAAAACTCATTACCAAATACTCGAAGACATACGTCGATGAATTCATGTCCCGGTGCTTCAAGTAAGTTGCGTAGATCTCGCCATGGATCGCGAGCGCGTCCCTGAGTTGCGTGACGTTGGTCGTCGGTGGTAAGTTCTCCACACACACGGACAGGTCCTTCCTCATCTTCTGCGGGTCGCCAAGAGGTGGAATCGGCGAAACAAATCCTCCATTTTCGTTTCTCGGTGGAAGCTGTCTCGGCGGCTGCTGCATCTGTGGCGGCGGTGGTGGCGGCATGTCCATCCTTGGAGGAGGCATATCGTTCCTCGGGAATGGCGTATCCATTCGAGGCGGCATATCGTTCCTTGGTGTGAAGTCGTTTCTCGGTGGCATTTGCATCTCGTTCCTGGGTGGCGGCATCATTTCGTTCTTTTGAAATCCCATCCCTTTCGGCTTAAAGTCTGGCCTTTCACCAACAGCTCCTCCTGCTTTGTTCATATTCATCATCCCTGGCTGGCTGAACCGAGGAGCGTCCTGGCCGTTCCATACTCTCGGTGTTTGAGACATCTGGTTCTTTGCGTTTTCTGTGTTTGGAGGAACCATGGATACGACTTTGGAGACCAGGTTGTCGATGAGTCCGCCCCCAGCAGGTTGAGGCTCTTTGATTTTCGGTGCAACGTCTGAAAGCTGCGTGTTTTGTGTCGGTGCTGCCTCTGTCTCCACCTTGTTCCCAAGAATTACAACGTTCTTCCTTAGAGCATTGCTCAAACCATCCGCAGTCTGCACATAAGAACGGAAGCGTTAGACAACGAGAAGAAATCAACTTCGAACGTACTCACCTTGAAATCAATGAAACCGTACGTAAACTTTGCAGTGGGTTTCATTGGCTTGACCGCTGAAACTCTTGATATCTCTCCACAGTCTCCAAAGGCCTGCTTTAGATCCTCCTCCGTTGCCGCCGGATTGAGAAACCTGACGAACATTCCATGCCGAGGAGGAAGAATTCTCGCTGCGAAACTTGGCCGCTTGATTTCTTTCTCCTCCGTTTCGGACGCAGCAGACTCGACAGCTGCTGCAGTCTCTTCTTTTTTTCGTTCGGTGCCGAGGCTTTTCAACCTCGACAGAATGTCGATGTAGGTGCTGTTGATTTCACCAGGAGTTTCGCCAGCAGCCCTTTTCAGGCTCGTTATCTTCTCTTCAGGAGCACTGCTGGATGGCGGAGGAGCAGTAGAAGTTTTCTCTTCCAAAACTTCCTCTTCTTCTTCCGACTCGTCTTCCTCTTCGGATTCGCTCACTGCAGCTGCTGCCGGACTCGACGCTTTCGCAACGTTCGGAGGCTCGACTTTGGGTAATGGTTCTTCTGTCGACGGCGTAGCAGTGACTTCCACTTTCACCGTTATACTGCTTTGAAGGTCTGCAAGGATGTCCTTCACCACGGCTCGCGAGCCACCCGTCTCCTTCAGGACGAGAGCCAGAGTTGGAAACTCTCCATTGTTCTCCGACGCATACCTGAAAAAATCAAAACGTTAAGAGGCATTCGTTCGCTGGTCTCCAGAAAGCTTACTTTTCCACGAATGACTTGACTAGTGCTGCACGCTCGTCTCGCGAGAGCCTCTTCTTCGTGAGCTCGGGTGGCTCCTCCACTGCTGCGGGTCTTGCAAAGGATTTCTCAGTGTGCTTTCTCCATGATACCTGCACAGCTGCAAGTTTCCACCATAGCTTAAAACAAAAAAAAATAGAGAACTTCCAAGACAAATGTAAGAGAAGGCACATCTAAATCGTCGCTGGAGGCCGAAGAACTAAATTCCAATCTCGCCCAACATGAGAACTCACTCCCAATCGCAAGAAAACAAATCTAAGAAACCACACCAATCCAATGCAGCATCAAAAACCCCACGAATCGAGATCCTATACAGAGCAAACAAACTCACGTAATCTGCTGGAGAGATTGCTGGAATCCCTGGAAAGCCCAGCGTGCGCGGCGAAGCTCCTCTTCGAGACCGCCGATACCAGAACCCTGGATCCCACGGATTCGCGAAGAAGAGCGGGCATTCTGGCTGCCAGGACTCGCGCCATGGCCAGGCGCCGGTATTCCACTGCCGCGGCGGAGAGAGAGGCGCCACAGGCGAGGCTGCGCGGCGACACAACCATGGCCAATGCCACCATTTCGACCATCAAGCACAAAAACCCTAAACCCTCCCCATTAGATATTTTTCTTCTCCAAGGGTGTGTTCTTAGCTAGTTAGGGTTTATGCTAGAGAGACGGCCATAGGATAAGTCTTCATATTCTTCGTAGATTTCGAGCATTCTTTCTCACAAACTGCTGACGATCATCAGAATTCCTAAATTTCAAGAGCATTCTTTCTTCTATCGATCATATTTCTTCCTCGCTCCCAGTTCTAGCGTGTTCTTCACAGCAATCTAGTGGATAGCCAATGCTTCTTCGTACATTTCGCGCATTCTTTCGTACATCGTCTACCTCCGAAGAGCGATCCGTGGAGTGGAGTCTCGATTTCAAGGTAGGGACTCTCGATTTCTCGCAGAAATTTCATCTCTAACTCTGAAGAACATCCAGGGGATTGTATGGCCTGCGCGGCACACATTGCGCAGCTCCTAAAGTCTTGCAAAGCTTCCAGGGATCTCTCCGAGGCACGGCGTCTTGACGCTCGCATCGCGGCTTCTCGCGAGCTCCAGCACGACAGGTACCTCTTGAATCTCCTCGTCGAGGCCTATGGCAAGTGTGGCAGCCCCCGATACGCTCGCGCGGTCTTTGACAGGATCCAAGCTCCAAACCACTTCTCCTGGAACATCATGCTCGACGTCTACGCTCGAAACGGGAAGCTTTGCGAGGCCAGGGAAGTGTTCGACCAGATGCCCAGCAAGGACGCCATCTCCTGGAACACCATGCTCTCGGCGTATGCCCGGCAGGATCATACACTCCAAGCGCAGGAGCTCTTCGCCAAGATGCCGCAAAAGGACGTCGTCTCTTGGAACTCCATGCTCACTCTCTACGCCAGCAGCGGCCAGCCCCTCCAAGCGAAGCTCCTCTTCGAGAGAATGCCGCTCCAGAGCGAAGCCACTGTCACGGTGATGATCCAAGTCTTCTCGCAGCTAAGTTTGATCGAAGACGCGAGGAGGGTCTTCGAAAGCATACCCGAGAAGACCCCGATTCTCTGGAACGCGATGATCATGGCCTATTCGCGGAGCGGCAATGCGAAAGAAGCCGCCACCTTGTTCCAACAGATGCCCAACAAGGATATAGTTTCATGGAATTCCTTGCTCACTTCCCTCGTCCAGGAAGGATGCCTGGACGATGCCAGGAGAATCTTTGATGCCATGCCCGATACCAGCATTGTCTCGTGGAATCTTATGGTGGCCGCGTACTCACAACTTGGTCACGTAGACGAGGCTGTCACCTTGTTCGAGACAATGCCGTACAAGACCATCGCCGCGAGTACGGCGCTCATACAAGCGTTTTGTCACGAGGGGTTTCTCGACAAGGCGAGAGATTTGTACGAGAGTTTCCCGGAGGAGAATCTCCAGGCATCGAATTCGATGCTTCTAGGATATGCCCATTCTGGGTATATGGACGAAGCCAGCGCCCTCCTTGCTCGGATGTCTGTGAGGGATGTAGATTCCTGGAACATTATGATCCTGGGATATGCCCGGGATGGGCATCTCCGCGAGGCCGAGTGTGTGTTCGAAAACATGCCGGAGAAGTCCGTCTCGTCGTGGAACGCGATGATCACGTCGTATGCCCGGAATGGGTATATAGCGGAAGCTAGAGCGGTGTTTGATTCCATGGTGAGGAGGGACGTAGTGTCTTGGAACGCGATCATCCAAGCCTACATTCTTGCGGAAGATCTCGCGAAAGCCGAGGATCTCTTCCGTACAGCCCCTGAAAAGAATACCGTGACTTGGACTTCGATGATCCAAGCTTATGCTCGCAACAACAAGATTGCAAAGTCTAGAGGGCTTTTTGAGGCAATGCCACGCAAGGATTTGATCGCGTGGAGGGTGATGCTCACGGGATATGCCCAAAACGGGCATCCAGACGAAGCCATGGAGCTCTTTGCGAGAATCCCTCACAAGAGCTCGAGTTTGTGGAACACTATGATCGGGGTCTACTTTACGGCAGGAAGAATCTCCCAAGCCAGAAAAATATTCGAGAGCATGAATCCAAAACCAAGCATTTGCTGGAGCACCCTTATCGCAGCATATGCCCGTTCTGGGCATCTGCTGCAAGCAGCAGAATTGTTCCACCAACATCCCAGCCCGGATCTCGAAACTTTCATCACTATGATCACAGCGTACGGAAACTCTGGCCTAGTAGAAGATGCCAAAAGAATCTTTTACGCGATCAAGGAGCCAAACCCAATGGCCTGGAATGCCCTCTTTGCGGCATATGCTCAGAACAGCCGCCTTGCTAGCGCGAGATTCCTCTTCGATACCTTTCCCCGCCGCGACGCCGTGTCGTGGACAGCGATGGTGGGCGCGTATGCCCACAGCGGGCATAGCGGCCTGGCTTGCGAGCTCTTCCAAGAAATGGAGACCCACGGCGTGGCACCCGATGGGATCACTTTCATCGCGCTCCTGGGCGCCTGCAGCCACCTGGGCAGGATCAAGCACGCGGGCAGCTACCTAAATTCCTTCCCGGAGCGAGAAATCGCCCCAATTGTGGATCACTACCAGTGCATTGTCGACGGCCTCGCGAGATCCGGGCAGCTAGAACAAGCCCGGGATTTGATCCGGGAAATGCCGTTCGAGCCGATCGCGGCGGCGTGGACATCGCTGCTTGGCGCGAGAAAATTGAGCTTTTTGCCCTAATTCCCGGGCTTGGTTTCTAGGGCTGACGTGTTGGGGTTTCACAACGAACGGACGTCCGTACGGTGCTTCCTCGTACCTCTCGCTCCTAGGGCACAGGGTTTCCGTGCTCTCGAAGCGCGCAGCGTGCGAGCGATCGATCGATCGATTGGATTCCTGCGAGCGCAATGGTTTGTTTCGATCCTTTCGTGAGTGAAGGCGTTTAAATTCGTGAGCGAGGGTTTTTTTCTTGTGAGAGAAAGAGATCGGGCATTGTGGTGTCAAAGTTTTGGAAGAATGTAGCGCGTTGTGTAGAGAGAATCCGGCCGCTGTTGGAATTGTGAGAGACTTTGTGGAGATTTTTGGGGAATGTGGGTGAGAGCAGGACATTGACACAGTTCTTTCTTCTCTTCTTTATCAGAGTTCTAGTTTGAGGGAGAAAACAGTGTGAAGAACGATAGAGTAAGACGAACGAAAGAAGAAGAAGAAATAGAGAAGAGACGAAGAAGAAGTGATGTAGCCACTGTTTCCATGACGACGTCTCCAAGAACAATGAGTAGCGATCCGGAGGATTCGAGTTGCTGTTCTTCGCCTTACGAGACCAACAGATATCAGTCACCGAGCGAGAGAAGAAATGTGGCAGTCGATCAGGGAGGAGTTTCTTACGTGTTTGAGCCGTTCATGGAGACCAGCTTGGCAATGGAGAAGCCGGACGTTGTGGGGATTGGTGGAGGTGCTTGGTTGCCTGCGACTGCGCCAGTGGAGCCACCCCGGCCTCAGACGTGTCCGCCACTCGAGTTCCAGCTTCCAAAGCGGCTTATCATTGCTGCTCGCGACAAGGAATCGCTGCTGGAGGAGGTGATCACGTTGAAAACCGAGCTCCAGCACCAGAATCGCAAGATTGCTGCTCAGAGGATTCAAGCCTCGACGGTAGCGAACGAGAACAGGTCAGTATCTTCTTCTCGTATTTGCTAGCTTTGTTCTATAGAAAGTGCTGCTTGTTTTTGTCTGTAGGAAACTTGAAAAAGATCTTGAGGATTTGGAGCTGCAAAGAACTGATGCTCGCAGAACTGGCGGCCCTGAGAGGTTACGTAGCAAAGTTTATGGTATAGCTCTTATCTTTTCCATTTCAAATGTTAAACCAGAGAGAAATGCAGGATTGAAAACTAGACTAGAAGATCTTCACATGGTTTGTGAAGAACAACGCGATGAGCTTTTCACACTAAGGAGAGATGTTCGCCTAACGCGCTCCAGAGTAAGAGCATAGCAGCACTTTGTTTGCCAGGGATTTTCTAATGTGTTTCTAGAATGCCAGGAACTGGAGGTTGAAAGAAATGTGTTTGCCGATGAAATTATCAGGCTGCTGAAATACATGAAGCGCTTGAAAGCGGGGCAGAACAAGCTGAGTTGTGAGAACAGAGAACTCGCGCTTGTGAAGGACAAAGCAGTACTATTGGAGATTGCAAACAAGCGTCTCGAGAGCTGTCTAACAGTAAGCTTCTTCTTTTGCAAGACAATTTTCACAAGCTTGGCTTTGCTACAGGCGATTCACAAGAATCTAGAGAAAACGAAGCAAGAAACTGCTGCGTTCAAGCAAAAGGCACTGGAAACGAGCAATTCCAACAAGGCGGACGAGAAGAGACGGAGGGAGCTGGAAGACAAGGCAGCAAAGCTAACCGAGCAGCTAGACACCGAAACAGCCGAGAAGGAAAAGTGGGTCAGGAAAGCTAGCAAACTGGAGAACGAGATCAGGAAGCTCTCCAAAGAGCTACGTGAGGCCGAGGCAGCCAAGGCCAAGTTCGAGCTACTCAACACTTCCAAAAGCCCGCCAACTCCTCCTCCACCAGCAGCAAGGAAGGCTGCGACTGCTCCTGCAGCTCCACCATCGCCTCCACCGCCAGCAGCTGGAAAGAAGACTGCTGCTTCTCCAGCAGCTCCACCGTCGCCTCCACCGCCAGCAGCTGGAAAGAAGGCTGCTGCTTCTCCCGCAGCTCCACCATCGCCTCCTCAAGCAGGAAAGAAGGTTGCTGCCGCTCCAGCAGCTCCAGCATCACCTCCACCGGCAGCCAAAAAGGCTCCTGTCACTCCGGACAAATCTGCCAAGAAGGTATAGTGAAACACTCAAGTCAAGGACCAAACAAGAGTCCTAGAAATGGCTACCACACGGATCATACGTCGACAGTCGGGATCCCCAAGCAGGGACCAGGTGGTCTAAGGACAAGGCCGTAAAAGCTCCCGTCACTCATTCATCCGTCTTGAATGCACAGACGAAGCCCGGTGGTGACGAAACTAGAGGGAAGTCAGCGGCAAACGAAGCGTCTCCCAGAGGTAGCTTTTGTTTTAACACCGTCACGTATGCTTTACCTTTTTCATTTTTTTTGGCAGAGGCAGAAGAAGATACAGAGCGCAAGGCAGCCGAAGCGTTGCGCAGGAAACAAGAGGAAGAGATGCAGAGGAAGCAAGAGGAAGAGCAACGGAGGAAAGAGGAGGCAAGAAAGAAAGCGGCAGCTGAAGCACAGGCAAAGAGCAGAGCTGCAGCTGGAAACGACGCAAAGAAGAAAGGTGGCGAAACTCAGAAAAATTATGAAGACAGAAAGAAGAAAAGTGATTTGGCTGGAGAAGGAGGTGGTGTTAGAGAAGATAAAGACGCAGGTGGAGAGACTGAAGAAGAGGCAAAGAGAAAAGCATTAGCAGCTGCTGAGAAAGAAGCAAGGAGGAAAAGATTTTTGGCTGACGAAGACGAAGAAGCAAGGAGGAAAAGATTGTTAGCTGAAGAAGAAGCAAGGAGGAAGAGACTGTTAGCCGAAGAAGAAGAAGCAAAGAGGAAGAAACTGTTGACGGAAGAAGAAGAAGCGAGGAAGAGACTGTTAGCCGAAGAAGAAGCAAAGAGGAAGAGACTGTTAACGGAAGAGGAAGAAGCAAGAAGGAAGAGACTGTTAGCCGAAGAAGAAGAAGAAGCAAGGAGGAAGAGACTGTTAGCTGAAGAAGGAGAAGCCAGGAAGAAAGGTGGAATAACTGGAGCCGGGGACGATGAAGAAGCAAGGAGAAGGAAGGCCGCGGCCGAAGCAGAAGCAAAACGACTCGAAGAGGCACTGGCCGAACAGAAAAGACGGCTAAAACAGCGTGAGCAAGAACTGGCCGAGCAAAAACAAAGTGTGGCAAGCAATGACGAGGGAAAGAAGCTTAACGAAGACGAGGCGCGAAGGAAAGCGGCCGAGGGTCTACGTATCAAGGAAGAGGAAGAGAGAAGGCTGAGGGAGGAAGAGGAAGTGAAGAAGAAGCGAGCTCAAGAGGAGGAGATGAAGAGAAGAATGGAAGAGGAAGAGGAGGAGATAAAGAGAAGAATGGAAGAGGAAGAGGGCAAGAGGAAGGAGGCCGAGGAAGAGCTCAGGAGGAAGCAGGAGGAGGAGGAACGAAAGCACAGGGAGGAGGAAGCGCGCAGAAGGAAACTCCAGGAGGAAGAACGGGAGAGAAAACGCAGAGAGGCCGAGGAAGAAGAAGCTCGCAAGAGGAGAATCCAGGAAGAAGAGGAGATGAAACGCAGGGAAGGCGAGAAGAAGAGGCTGGACGATGAGGAAAGAGCGAGAAAGGAGAAGGAGGACGCAGTGGCTAGAAAGGCCGAGGAGGATCGCAAGAACGCGGCTGGAGGAGGAAGGCCGAGGATCAGAGTTTTCAAGGCGAGAGGGACGACCTTTGCCGAGGACACCAAGCAGGTGGTGGACAGAGGAGCTCCAACGTTTGAAGGGAGGTCGCGGAAGAACTTTAGTACGGCTTACATGGCTCCAGCGCCAGCGTCTCCAGCGTCGTCGTCCACGACCGAGAGTAGCAGCAGCGCAAGGAGGACTACCTTGCGTGTGGATCCAAAGTCCGGAGGCGACCCCTTGGAGTAGACTCTGTGCTATCGTTTGCGAGTCGAGCTTTTCTATCTGCGGGGTGGCCGAAGGCTGTGCTGTGGACGAGGGAAAAAGAATGTTACCAAAAACTTTGCTTTTAAAAACGAAAGCTTACCACCAGTGTTCTTCAAGGATCATACTCGCGGAGGCAGTGTCCTGGAAGTAAAAACTTAAACTTGTGAGCGTTTCGCAGCAACCACAGCGGCAAATGGACTGCTGCGTGAGATCTTGCGGCGTTTCCCATCTTGGCTACCAGCTCTTTGAACGTGTACTCCTCCGGAAGGAGGCCAAACAGGTCCCTGCCTTTACAAACCGCGTCCTGGATTCTTCTCTCGGCGTCCACCGAGCCGAGGCGCGAGGCTTTCAGCCGGTCTGCGTGGCTGTAGGCTCTGATCTTGAACAGGATCTCACTGACGTGTCTGAAACAGAAGCTGCAGTGCCACCCTGCGTCTGCGAGTATGAAATCTGACCTTCGGAAGTGTCCATACTTGGTGGCGCCCGGCTGATACAAATGCACGCACGGCCTCCAAGCTTTGTCGTCCACCAGGAACTCGAACGAGTAGAGATAGTTTCTCATTTGGAGGTGCATGGGAGAAGGAAATCCATCGCACCATCTGCACAAGGAAACTAGCACTGATCAAACTCACGCATCACAAAAACCGACAGCCAAACTATAAACTATTCTCGAAAGTTTGGAAACTCACAGACATCACCTAGCCCAACACAGCCAAAGCACGACTGTGCCAACGAAGAACACTACGACCAAGACAGACAAGTGAAAAAGACACTAAAACAAAACTCTACCTTAGCAGCTCCAGCGTGTGCCAACTCGGGATCTCATCAGCATCTGACATGATAACGATGTCTCCTTCTTCAATCCCCGCAGCCACCAGCGCTCGATCCATTTGCTGTCGCTGGAACACCTCCGTCGCGAAAGGACTCTCATTCTCCAGTAAAGGCCTCGTCCAGATCTCCCGGTAGAACAGCTTCGAGGCCGCAAACAAGAACCTGTAGCTGTTTTTCGCGAAGAAGAGCGGCTTGGCCAGACCAGTGAAAGTACCATTTGCTTCCAGGAGCACGAACTTGGTCACGAAAGGATACAATTCTCTCCACCGGATCTCCAGCAGGTCGAGCTCGTTGCTAAAGATGATGGCGTCAAAGACACGGCGAGGGGTCTCTCTCACTTCCCAGTTGTGTAATTCGCACAGATCCGAGCGGGAGAGGTTGTGAGAGAAGTAGTGAGTGATGAAGTCGAATGGCTTCGGTGGTGTGTCCCAGACGGGCCTGAGAAAGTATGATAAGCTCAAGAAATTGGAGTAGCCAGCGTGAAGGCAGAGGATCAACACGAGTACCAAAGCGGCCGCTAAGATTTTTCTCCCTCGTGGCTTTCTCGAGAGCATCCTTTTCTTCCGGACCGATGATTCGTGCACTGCTTCGTGGGAATGGAAGGAACCAAGTGAGAAACGAGGGAGAGAGAAAGAGTGCGAGAGAGTCACTCTCTTGCAAAGGAATCTTGTAAGTACCTGGCGATTGGCCTTTGTCTGACCACTACAGCCATCGCTGGAGCAAAAGTTACTCAAAGTTACTCTGGGAAGAAAAGAGAGAGCGAGAGAGAGTGAGCTGTTAGTATAAACTATGAGATGATCTTAAACAATGGAGAGCCATGGACTTACTCCCGAGTGATCTTACGCTAATCGCTGGAGCAGTCCCAGATATAAAACTCCCTCGATTGTCGTGGCATCTAATGCTGTGACGAAAGACATGGATAAGTGGACCTAGATAGTAATCCAAGAATGAAGGAACTAGACTATAGTAGCACTGACCTGTGAGAGTGATGTCACGACTCTGGCGAAGTCGTGCTTGAATCTTCCACCCGAAATCCACGCTTTCCAAAGCTAGGGTTCTTGGCAGCTTCCTGTCGCCGGCAATCGTAGAAATGCGTGACACTACTTCTCGATTCTTACCGCGTTGGCGGCATCGATAAGTATGCATCGATCGCCAAGCAAAGGAGGAGCTGCTACTCGCATGGATGCGCCGACAATCCCACAAGGAATCGCGAAGAAAGCAAGAATGAGGGCGAGGGATTCCATCGCGCCGTGCTCGCTCCACTTGCCCCATCTCATGGACTATGGATGGCACTGCCAGCCCCTCCTCACTCCATCTCCATCGCCAAGCTGCCCAAGAGCCCTAAATTTGCGTGGAAGGAAAGAAGAGCTAGAGCTTTGGAATGTCTTCCAGGAATTCGATTGCAACCGCGACGGTCTGATTTGCAAGGGCGACATCGCACAGATGATGCTGCGGCTGGATCGCAGCCTCTCGGATCGCGACGTGGCCGCCACACTCGAGGCGATCGACGAGGACGGCGACGGATTCGTGGATTTCGGGGAGTTTTGCTCCATCTTCCACGGTCGCAGGGATATTTTGGAAGGAGAGGAAGCGCCGGATTGCGAGGGCGAAGATCAAGAGGAAGAAGATCTGATGGAGGCTTTCAGGGTCTTCGACCGCGACAACGATGGATTCATCACGGCGGAGGAGCTCCACACGGTTCTCGCCAGGCTAGGATTCGTGGAGGAGCATGGCGGCCGCCCCAGTTGCTCCAGGATGATCCGGATGGTGGATTCCAACGGCGATGGCCTGGTCGATTTCCTCGAGTTCAAGAGAATGATGTGTAAGCCCATGATCGCTGCTCATTAGAGATCTATAGATCGTGTAAATACATTCTTTCTAGCTCGATCGATCTCATCTATCGACTCATTGACTAATCAAATGTACTGCGCGGCACAAGCCGGGTCGCGCGGCACACACCGACCGAGCAGTAACCGCGCGGTACAAACGCGCCAAATTGGAAGAGCCCTAATACGCTTAAATTTGAAAGCTTTTTTTTCGCGCAAATTCTAACACCACCTAAAACCCTAAACCGTCCGGCTCGCGAAAAGTAATGTACTCCGTTGTAGTCTAGTCGGTCAGGATACTCGGCTCTCACCCGAGAGATCCGGGTTCAATTCCCGGCAACGGAAATTTTGGCAAAATTTTTGGTCGAGCTCCTGTATCATCATAGGTATCTTGTTGAACGAGATGCCCACAATAGCAAACCAAGAAAAGATAGCGCAAAATTTCCAAGAGCCTTTTGGAAAATGGTGGCAGGATCCGGATTTGCTGCTCTTGATCGATCACAGTGGCTGGATCGTTAGTTGGCCGCTACCATCTCGTGGCAATATAAGCCCAGCCCTCACTCGTTCCCTCACCCTTGCTTTCTCACCCTAGTGGTCCCTTTTGCGAGTAGTATTCAGGTAAGCAATGCTCATTCTATGCTTTCCATCTGGGGCTCCTGGGACTAATGCGTGTTTGTGTCGGTTTGCTTTGTTCAGACATGGTTAATCTGTTCAACAATGCCGGCCCCGTTGCCGCAAATGCCAGCTCCGCCAGCAGCATTATGAGAAGCGTTGTAATCCGGAATGGGAAGAGGATCCTCCGCAAATCTTCCCCACGAAAGGAGGACAAGGAGAATTGATGCATGGCCGGGAGGGAACTTACGATTGAGCCGCAAGCAGGATCCTGCCACTAAATTTCCAAAAAGCTCGTTGGAAATTTTGCAATGTAGTTGGCTATGGCCTTTTGGTTTTCTATCCATGTGGGCTTTGCATTCTCCTTTGAGTTGTCTACCTGGAGTTGTTTGTCATAGCATCTACCATCCCTAAAGATTCAAGAAAGATACCAATATGCAGACACGACTGCGTTCCACGAGAGGCTATATTGCTTTGGGATCCTTTTAACAAAACTCAATATGTCCATACTGCTGGCCATGGCAATGGCATCGCCAACCTGGTGATGGGCATGAGAGGTAGGAAAAAGGTTGTGGTCTCGTTTGAGAACCGCAAATCTTCCATTGAGAGAAACGAGGAGGAAAACAGTTCCAACAGCAGCGGGACAAAAAGCTTGTCCATGATCTTGAATTATCTCCCGCCACTCTTTCTTGTGGCTGGCGTTGTTCGCATGCTAGGCAGGCCGAAGCGGCCAAATCAGCAGCTTGTAAATTCTGATAATAACACTCCCAATTTCTCTACCTACTGGAAGAAGGAACAAGATTTCATTCTGAGCGTTTAGAAACCCACTTCTATACACTCCCTTCCATTCCCAAGCTTCATCCAAGCTTTTTGTTTGGCGCGTGGACCCGGGGAAGGACTCGATCACTTCTCGCAGCACACCTGGGACGGGTGTGTGCATCGCGGCCATCGCACGATGATTTGTGGTCAAACGCTAGCCTGTTTAGCTTGATTTATAGCAAAACACACCTTCGATATCTCCTCGATTCCTGTAGAGATCCCTACGCTCCTCCAAGTAGTCCATCGTGTCCTCTCCCTGCAAAAACTTAGCTCTCGATTTCCTCGCAGTTCTAGCCACCTTTCCGAGCTCAATTTCAAGTTGATGGACCTCACACTTCTTGTTGCAATGAACATTCCGGTGGAATGCTAGTCTCCTGCGATGACAGCAACAAGCCTCTGTTTGTCCAACTCCATTCTGTGATCTCCATAGCCTGCTTCGAGTAGAAAGACCGTGATTGTTGCACAAGCTCGGCTGATGAGGAACGAGAAGCATAGAACTCCTCCTGCCCAGGAATCGATTGGTGGGCTCTTTTCCCGTTCCATTGCTCCCATGCGAAGAATCCCTTCGTTTTCAGATTCGGAGCGTTTTAAAAATAAAACACAAACACCAAGCTTTTGATGATTTCAGTGATGAGTATGTTCGTTTGGTGCGTGGATCCGGTGAAGGCCTCGATCATGGCTTCTCGCAGCATCTGGGACGAGAAAGCTGGGTGTGAGCATCGCGGCCATTGCACAACGATTTGTGGTCAAACGTTAAAAATTCTTGGACAAAAAAGCAGATGCTTCCCTCCTCGTCAAATCCATCGTGTAGAGCAAGGCCAACCAGCCATCGGCTATGATGTTCACTCCTTGAACATCACACGCTCCTCCAAGTACTCCATCATGTCCTCTTCGCCGCTTCGCTCTCAGTTTCCTCCCGCGGTTTTACCACCTTACATCTTGCTCAGCTTTGGGAACTTCAAGAGCATCAACTTCACCTGATCAATGACTGGACTTGTCTCCATTCTAGCAATTGCTTCTGCTTCTCGAACTCTCGAATATATTAGCTTTGGTATCTCCAATAGCAGCATTCCACCTCAACACCAAGCGTCTAAACTTTGCAGGACAAAACTTATAATCACCACTCAATCTCGTCAACTTTTCACAGAAGATGTATCTCTGGCACAGCCAAGCATGCAAATCTCTCCAGTGGAAGATTTCTACACTCCTTTAGCGACAAAGACAAATGCAAGATTGTTGTTGTTGTTGCTGTCATTGATGACATTCCATTTGTTACACTTACAAATCTTTGCTCACGAATTCTTGAGTTTGCATGGAACTGGCTCGGCGCAGCAAGTCATCTATAATACAGATTTTGCCAATTTCAGCCCCCCAAGTTGGAGACCGCTGACAAATGGATCTAGGACAGAATTAGCATTCACTCGCGCCATATACTCTCAAACAAGTCTGGAATCTAACATCACGGTAGAGACAATGACATCATTAAGTTATGCATGTTTACAATAAAGAATTGTTTCACGAGCACTTCTATGTTTTCGGGGTTATATGTGGCAAATCAATTGGGATGCCATAGCTCAGTTGCCTTTGACATTATAGCAACTTTATGGTTAATCTTATAGAGTCATGAGAGGTGGTTTTCTTATTAAAACTCGGCAATGTTTTCATGTACACTAATGTATGCATCTCCAGGAGGGAGATTCAAGACGGCTCTCGTAGTTGGGGCCGGTGTTCTGTCCAGATATGTGGACTGGACAGATGGGAAGACGTGTATTTTTTTTTGGCAATGTGGCTGGAGCTGCGGTACTCAAGGTGAGTAAAGAAAAGACATCACTATTGAAGCTTGTCAATATTGAGTCGTTGTCATCAAAGATTTAAACAAGATACCTATGATGGCCATATGCACATACCATGGCGTTTCACGAAAGAAAACTTTTCTCTGAGATCTTTCGAAAGAAGCATCAACCCAATTGTCATGCCATGAATGTTATATATTTGCGTTAGAAAGTTTTAGAACGCAATGCTGCGCCACGGCATCTCCGGAAACAGTTCCTGCAATTGGTTTAGATTCCCACTCTGGGAAAGGGCAATCCAGCGTGGCGAAGGGAGTGATCGCAGTTCTCCAAGAGACCATCTTCCAACTCCTCTCCAAGTTTCCGATAATCGTGAGCAGCACGAGATCCTGGCGGGAGCAGTCGCCATTCCGATTATACAGCCTCAAAGTTTTTGAAAGTTTTTTTTCGCGCGAATTCTAGGTGGTCACTTGCGAAGGGAGGCAACACAAAACTCTGCTCGGGCCATCCCCCTATGCTTCTCGATCTCGGTTTCTCCCCTCCAAAAGAATCTGGCCTACGTGGTGGAGCTCGAAGTTCTAGAATATTGACCACCTCACTCGTTCCCTTCTTGTCTCACCCTTGCTTTCTCATGAGCTTCCTGTAGTAGAGCAAAAGCACTGGAGCTCTCGATCGCCCCGTGAAGGAAGCACTACGGTTGTCTGGCCGCTGGACCAATCGATCGATCGATCCTTTGGATCTGGGAACGAGCCACAGGGATGCGCGCCTAGTGTTCCCTTTTGCGAGCAGTATTCAGGTAAGCAACCTTTAAGCTCTCGGAAGAACAACTTCTATGTCTAGCTCTCCAAGAATCCAAGTCTCTCCTCTATCGACAAATGGAAAGCTTCTCTCAGAAAGTTGGCTCTCCAAGATTCTAGGAAGAACAGTGGCTCATTACTCTTTGGATTACATCGACAAGTTGCTTGGCCCGGAATGGTTTGCAAGCGTATGCATCCATTCCCGCCTCGATACACTTGTCCTCGTACCCCTGGATCGCGTGAGCCGTGAGCCCGATTATCGGCTTGGACCGATACCCGGCTAGTTTCTCTTGGGCTCGGATGCTCCTCGTAGCCTCTAAGCCATCCAAAACTGGCATCTGGACGAACAAGAAACTCAGATCTGGAAGAACTAAAGGGAAGAAAAAACTCACCTGGACGTCCATGAGGATGAGATCGTAGCGATCACGGTCTCTCTCCAGCGCGCTCAAGCACTGCTCGCCATCGCCCACCACTTCCACCGTGGTGCCAAACTTGCGTAGCTGCTGGCACGCCACCTTTTGGTTTATAACGTTGTCCTCGGCGAGCAGGACTCTCATGCCGCGCAGTATGCCAAGGTCCTCCGGCGGTGCCACCGGACCAAGTTGAGTTACTCCGGACACACTGCGCGCCTCCGCTGAAGTGCCGCAAGGTGCAGCCGAGTGACGTTGGTTAGCACCGCGCGGCAGGGAGTAGCCGGAGTTTGGAGTTTCTTCGTGTGTCCTGAGCCCATTGGAGTGACACGATGCTTCTTCGGCGGATTGTATCCTGTCCTGGTATTGGATGGACTCTACCTCCTCGATTTCCAGGCTCTTCTTTACTGCTCCTCGATTTGATTCTTGTGTTGCCACTACTCGATCGAAGCAAGCAGCGAAGTAAAATGTGCTGCCTTTGCCGGCTTCGCTCTCGAGCCAGATCCGGCCTCCCATCATCGCCACCAATCTGGAAGAACAAACTTGGAAACATTGAGAAAGAAAACCATTCGAGACTACATACCTTTCGACAATGCTGAGTCCCAGACCAGTTCCTCCATACAGCCGGGTGATGGAAGTATCGGCCTGAGAGAAAGCTTTGAAAACTTCCTTCTGTTTCTCCTGGCTGATACCAATGCCGGTGTCTTTGACGGAGAACAAAACACACACAGCCTCTTCTTCCCTTCGCTGCGGATCATTCGAGACATGATTCCTGGGACTCACGAGCTTGAGGCTGTTGCTTCCGTCCGAGTGAAGGAATGCTCGAGGGGAGGCTAGCGTGCTGTGGCTGGAGCGTCGTCTCTCCAAGGCTTTGACGTACTCGAGCGCTTGCGAGGTGGAGGAAGTGGCCCTCAGGAAGTCGTCCTCGGTGTAGAGTTTCGCGGACAGAAAAACGGAGCCTCGCTGCGTGAACTTGATGGCGTTTCCCACTGCAAGAAAGTAGAAGTTGGCATCAAGACAACATCCAAATCAAAGGTTGAACTTGAATATAAAACGAGCAAGCAAACAAAAAACACGAGAGAGATCAGCATCACGAAGAACAACCGAGCCAAGAATTCGATGGAAATACCAAAACCTTTGAAGAGCTTTTGATGGAAAATAGAGCTAAAGAAGAGCAATGCAAAACTAGGAAAACTAGAGAAGATACTCACCAAGATTTAAGATACACTGCTGGAGCCGCCCAGCGTCACCGATAAGTTGCTGTGGAACTTCAGCCGAGACCTCCCACGACATATCCAAGTCCTTTTGCCTGGCACTGACCTGGAAGAAAACTCAAGAAATTATCTTTCACTCGAAAGCTAGAAAACTATGCCGAGATGATAAGAGGATCCATGCTCTTACTTGAAGCATTTTCATGGTGGAGCTGAGCAAGTCACAGACGTTAAAGGGGACGTGTTCTAGCTCCAAACGGCCAGCCTCGATCTTGGCAAGGTCGAGAATGGTGTTGACAATGTGGAGGAGCGAGTCGGCCGACTGTGCGACCGTGTCCAGATGTTCACGTTGTTCTTCCGTGAGATTCGTGTCCAAAGCCAACGAGGCCATTCCAATTATCGCATGAATCGGTGTCCTGCGATTCAAAAGCTTGAGTTGACGAACTAAAGTCGGGTAGGAAGAACGAGAAACTTGAAATGTTCTACCTGATTTCGTGACTCATGTTGGCCAGAAACTCCGACTTCGCGCGGCTTGCTTCTTCTGCCGCGGCTTGTGATTCTTGGAGCTCTTTGTTTGCGAGCTCCAGCTCGTTAGTTCGTGCTTGAACCTGCGGAGAAGTCATAAGACATCGACTAGACAAGCTTGCTACTACCTGTAGCTCGAGAGTGGAATTCATCTCGTTAAGTTCTCCTTCCATTTGCTTGCGATCGTGAACTATCGCAGCAAGAGTAATAGCTACTATTGCCAATACGCAAACGAACATTTGCACCTGAAAGAACCAGAGTAAGAACAAAGGATCATCAAAGGAAGCAGAACTTGGAAAGAAGAGAAAACCTGTTTTCACTACACCTGGAGCAAAGAATGGTTGTTGTTCTTACGATAAAGAGGTCCTCGATGCTTGGCAGTGCCAGCGCTCGCGATCACTGCCACGACCAGCACGGCCAGAGGAAGCCCAATGCGATTGAATCGAAACGAGGCCCAGATCACCACCGGGAAAACCAAGTATGACAGCCTCTGGACGAAGCTCAAATCGCCAACGCCAAAGTTGAAGAAGATGACGAGCGACAAAACGATGAGCAAGACGAACAAGGCGATGCACTCTCCTGTCCGGACGATGCACTTCCGGATGGAGCGAGCGTCGGGAGCTCTCGAGAGGATGAGCGATGGGAGTGGCTGAGGCTTGGACGTCGTCGATAACGATCGAAGTCGCAAGTAACTCTCCGGTGGAGCGCTCTCCATTTCGCTCGTCACAGATGATATCCTCGCATCGTTTGCGGAGGTGGTGGCGGTGGTGATGTTTCCATCGTCGACTAGCTTGTCTTTGATTCTCAGCAAATCCAAGAGCTTCCCAGTGACTCCACGCCTCTCGGCTGCTTTGGTTTCTCGATCACCACCCTCGTCGGGAATTTGGATGGAGTGTTGGTGGCTCTCCTGGAATCGCTTGCTCCCATACATTTTCCAGAATTGCGAGGCATAGCTTCTGCTGCGTCCCCAGTGGATCGGCGACGTCCCTGGAACGAAGAGGTTCCAGAGGTGGAGGACGCAGGGAGTGTAACACAGGATCGCGGAGAGATCGCCCAACACCCAAGTTGGCCAGATTTCCAGAAACTCGCTCCACTCGGCCAATCCAAACACGGACAAAGAGAGCGCGTTGCCGGTTCCAAAAACGAAGCTGACGAACGGGGCCACGCTGAAGAACCAAAGAGCGTCGTGAAGAGTGTCTACGGTCCGTGCACCTTTCCTCGCTTCCTGGAAGGAAAAAAGATGAGTTTTTTTTGCGCATGCATACGTCAAATCAAGTCCCAGAAGAAGAAAGCACGAACTTGAGAAGGAAAAAATCATCAATGAAGAGGATTTATCGATTCACAGAAGTAAGAAAAAAAAAAAAACGGGAGAGAAGAGCTCCGCGAATGAAAGAGAAAGAAATCTAAACTCATGGATGAATCCAAGCTGAAAGCCCACGATCGAGAAACACCATCTATCGAAAGGTAGAACAAGAAAGAATCTAACGACGAAAAGATCTATCCAAACTTACGGCGGTGGAAAAAAATCCAAGAACAAGGAAAAAACCAAACAAAGAAAGCCATGGATGATTCAGCGCGAAGTTTACCAGGGAGAACGACGAAGGAAGCAAGCAAACGCGCTCTACCTGGACTTGGAAGCACATCTTGCTATTGTTGATCTGGGGCGGATGATTGAGCAGCCATCCACAAGTCATGGCCTCGAGCGTGGAGAAGATCGCGCAGCCGCAAGACGCCGGCAAGTAAGCTCGCGGCCGCCGCCCATGGAAGTACCAGACATTGATCCCCAGCGTTCCCAGCAGCAATCCCGCCCAAATGTTGTAGCCCACGATCAAAACCAGCGCTACCATCAATCCCGACGGCGCCCAGATGGGCGATGCCTGCGCTCTCACCACAGATAGCGTATCCGACAGCTTCCCAGTTCCAATGTAGAGCCACATGATCGCGGCATTCACTGCCAGCCAGCGAGAAACCTCGCGCATTTTGGCGCTCCTGGATCGATCTTTCGGCCCCGGGCGGGGAATCTAGCCACTCTAGCTACGACCCAAGTGCGTGATCTTGCCTGGATTGCTGGCGATCGAGGGAATGGCAGGGATGATGATCGTCCATGATTCTTCTTTTTCTTGGTTTTCTTGTTCTTGGATGGAGGTTTTAATTGCGAGAGGAACTTTAATGGCGATCACTCACCTACTTGAGTCGCCGCGGCGGCTGCCAATCTCGGTGTTGGCGATGGCCGAGGATCTCGATTTCTCCTCGCCGGGGCGTGGAAGAAATTGAATCGCCCAGGCGGAGATGGAGATTTTCTAGCGATCCTGGGTTTCTTTCTTTCGCTCGATCGAAATTGGCTTTAGATTCTTCCAGAGCCTCTGGCGATCGATCCAAGAGATGGATGGATTGGAAGGAATGGATTGAACGCATCCACTCACTGTTCTTCTAGGCTCGATCTTTCTCTCTTCTTTCTTTTCCATGGTAAAGGTGATGGTCGGCATCTCCAGCTTTGATTAAAGAAAGTAGCCATTCAAGAATGTGTGATGTAGACTGGATCTCCATCCTCACGGAAGAAATATTCTTTTTTCTGCCGTAAAATTTCAAATTTGAGGATATTCTACGCATTTAGAGCTCTAGCTAGGGTTTCGTGGGGCATGGAGACAGGGGCTTGCCGCAGAGCCCCGGATTGCCGGCGAAGTTCTCCGGATCCATGGTGCTCAGCGGCGCTCCATCAGGTATGGCGCCAGTGAGCTGGTTGTGGGAGACGTTCAAGTAGCGCAGGCGCTTGAGCGCCAGGAATTCCACTGGAATCTTGCCTGTCAAGCGATTCTGGGCGAGATTCATCCTCTGCAGGCTCGTGAGGTTGGCGAGGCTGCGCGGGATCTCGCCCGCGATCGCGTTGTCGTCCAGGTAGAGCCCCGTGACTTGGGTCAGCTGGCCGAGCTCCGGTGGAATTCTTCCAGTGATGATGTTGGAGCTCAGCCTCAGTACTGCGACGCTGTCGGAGTCGTCTTGGATCATCCGGATCTTGGAGAACCAGCTTGGGATGGCTCCTGTGAGGTGGGAATGGTCGAGAGTGAGGAAGGAGACTTGGGAGAGTGTGGTCAGTCCCTCGAGAGCCTGGAAGCTGAGATTGTTGTGCTCCAATCCAAGCGAGTAGAGCACTCCTTTTCCCAAGTTGGACAGGTCCGCCGGTACTCCCGTGAGAAAGTTGGAGCTAAAGTCCGAGTAAGTCAGCCTGGGGAGAGTTTTTCCAAAGCTGTCTGGGAGTTTTCCTTGGAGTTTGTTGGATTGGAGGAAGAGATTTGTGAGGTTGGAGTTCCGTCCGAGAGCAGCGGGTATAGTTCCGGTGATGGAGTTGAAGGAGAGGTCGATGAGACACGAAGATCCTAGGGGCTGTTGCTTGAGGTTGAGGTTTGCAAACCAGGAAGGTATCGGTCCTTGGAGTTTGCAGCGACTGAGAGAGATGGTTGAGAGCTCCGGGAGTGTTGCCAGTCCAGAGATGGCGTCAAAGCTTCTGATATCGTTGTTGTCTAAGTAGACAGCGTTCAAATTGACGAGCTTGGCCATGTTGGTGGGGAGTCCAGTGAGGTTGTTCATCGAAAGCTGGAGGACTGTGAGATTTTTGAGGCCTCGAGCAAATCCCTCTGGAACTCGCCCGGACAGCAGGTTTTCGGAGGCCCAAAAGACTTCAAGACTGGACAGAAGTCCCAAAGATTCGGGAATGCTGCCGCTCAATGAGTTGGACGTAACGTCGAGCTTGACAAGTCTGCTAAGTTGGCCGAGAGAGCTCGGTATTTGTCCCGTAAGCCCAGTGCTGGAGACCGAAAGCTCTTCCAGGGAAGAGAGCTGGCCGAAGGAGCTGGGGATGGGACCACGCATACCTGCATTTTGAGACAGCTCCAACACTTTGAGCTTCTTCAGGTTCCCAAGCGTGTCGGGGATTCGTCCAGCGGCTTTGGTGCCGGAGATTCTCAGAGTTTCCAAGCTGGTAAGCTTGCCAATCTCAACAGGTATACTGCTGCTGACGAGCGTGTTGGAGATGTCCAGGAAACGCAGCTTGGGGAGGTTGCCGAGAGATGGAGGAATGGAACCAGAAAACTTGGTACCACTCAAGTCGAGATACTCCAGGTTTTGAAGGCCGCCGAGAAACGCCGGTATGGACCCTGTGAGCCGGAGGCCGTCCGAGAGATCGAGCGTTTGAAGATTTTTGAGTTTACTCAAGGACGAAGGAATGGAGCCCGTGAACCAGCTTCCTTGGAGATTTAAGATGGTGAGATTCTCGAGGCTGGCGAGGAACGAAGGAATGCTGCCGGCAGACGCATCAGCTCTTTCCAGGATGAGCTTCCTCAAGCTGGTAAGTTTTCCAATAACCGATGGAAACGGTCCTTCGAATCTGTAACCTGACAGATCCAGCGTTTGCAGCGTGGATGCGAGCTGAGCAAGCGACGCTGGCAGTGCTCCGGAGAAGAAGTTGGTGCCCAAGTCGAGAACCTCCAGCCGAAGTAGCTTACCAAAGGTGGAAGGTATCGGACCGTCCATGCTATTGCCGTGGACGTTGAGCGTACGGAGGTGGGAGAGGCTTCCCAGCTCCGGAGACAGCGTACCTGTTAATCCCAGGGACTCCAGCTTGAGCTCGCTCACCCGGCCGCTAGCTCCATCGCATTTGATACCAGACCACTCGCAGCAACTGGATTGCGGGCTCCAAGTGGTAAGTAGCTTGCTTCGATCTTGGTCGGCGTCCTTGAAAGCCAGCAATGCCTTTTCATCTTCACTGTTGCAGGACGCTGCGGTGGTGTGGTGGGCGAGCAGTGAAACTGTCAAAACAACAAGGAAAGACATACTTGTTCTAGACATTGCGACTAAAACCACGGATCAGTGACGAGGTAAAGTCGCTTGTTGTTTCGTAGGTACTTCTTTGTACTGATCTTATCTACAGGGATACGAGTTCTTAATTGCTGTCGGTGTCAGCCATTGTTTTGGACTTTGTTCGTCGATGGCTGTGCACCTTGGAAAATGGTTAGTAGTTTTTATGGGGTTTCTATGGTGTGCTGTTTCTTCTCACATTACCAATGGAACGCGCGGGAGTTGGAATCTCACTCTTTTGTTCTTACCATTCTTGAGGTACTCATAACTTTTTCTGTCATTGCAGTCGCCATTTCTTGGCCTTTGTGTTCGATTGCTGGCAACGTCAGAAACAATTGGTGGCCTGGAGGTTATCTTTTAGTTCCAAGTTCAATGGTTCTTCCTTGCATTAATTTACAACTCACAAGGTATGGCCAAGAAAAAATTATATGTTGACAATTTGAACAACGTAGTGTCGCTTTGGCCGAGTGGTTAAGGCGTGTGCCTGCTAAGTACATGGGGTTTCCCCGCGAGAGTTCGAATCTCTCAGGCGACGCAATCGTTCTGTTAATTGTTTCATCTTTTTCCCAAGTTTCTTGGAGTGGAGACAGTGAGCGATAGTTCTCACTTTAAGATCAAGCCCTCGTCTCTTACGCGGAGTTGGCTGCCCTTGGCTGAATGGGCATCTTTCGGATATGAAGCGTATCTTTGGAATGGTCCAGCGGGGACAACTATGGTGAAAGCGTATTCAGAGAATGTTTGCTTAGAGATAGCCAGGCTAGTGTTTGAAAGGGTATAATAACTGCATATGCCCAATCAGGGCATATTGAAGACGATGAACTTCTTTTCAAAAACATACCACAAAGTAGCTTTGTAACGTCGACTACTAGCTATGCACAAAACGGCATTATAGAGAAATCACGACACTCGTTTGACGTGGCGCGGGTGGAAAACCTTGACGTGGAATGTCATGATAGCAGCATATGCCCAGAAAACTGGGCAAATGACCATTATGATCCAAGCATATTAGACTCTTCCACAGAATGACAAGGCGAGACAGGGTCGCTTGGACTACCATGGTACAGGTATATGCGCAGAATGGTTACTATGACGAGGCAAAGTGGGTGTTTGACCCCATGCCAAATCGCGACGTGGTAGCTTGGACTTACTTGATCCAGGTGTACGGGCAGAACAAGGGTCACGCCGTTGCGAAGGAACGGAACATACATGACATGGTAACTTGGACATGAGACCATGTTGCTGCCTTGTATGATCCTGGAGGGATTTGATCCGGATCAGGTGACTTTTAGCATTGTTCTTGGCACCTATAGTCACTCTGGATCCCTAGCAGCGGAGCTTGTTGAGAGTATGCCTTACAAGGCTGATAGTTTTGCGTGGACGATCCTTCTCGGGGCTTGTAATGCTAGCGGTGATCCTGTTCAAGGCTTGCTAAACAGTCATCGATGGTCAACAGGTTTCTAGCTCTGGCCCTTACGTGACTTTCTTTAAAACGTAGTAAGAACTTGAGATTGGTCACAATTTCGTGGAGGATAGATCCGGAAAACTTTGGCAGGGTAGCAGCGTTTGTCTGCGAACTAAAATACAGGTAAACGGTTGTCAGCGGAATAGGGACGGCTGACCCTAGACACTCCACGGCTTTTCGAAATCCCAAGAGACTCCACGAGAAAATTCAAGCTAATCAAGAGGACAGCTCCTTTGGATGATCACAACCTCTGGGTTTGGGGTAGCCAACTTGTCATTCTCCCAAGACTCTTCCAGGGTATTTCGTAATGAATGCCCGTTAGGTACGGTCTGGCAAGGGAAAAAATTTACTTTTTCGTACTTATACCCTTGTCTTTTGTAATCGTACCCAACCGTAAGGTCGTATACTTTGTCTATTCCTGGCAGACGTGCACATTGGTGTTGGGCTGGAATGGAGAGCTCATCTATTATGTGTTTAATTGAAATCTTAATATAAATTCCCATTTTATTTGGAGTATGTGTCCAAAACGACTTACAAGCAAAAAAATGCGGGCAATCTGCATCACTATGACATGCTAGCAAATGCCACGCATTGATTTTTTGCTGCCACGTCTGCCATGATATAATGGGACCGCCTGAAATTTCCGCCACCTTTCTTCGTTTGTCCAACTCCACCTCTCCTTTTATAATTTTACGTGAAAACCTAATCAGGGTTTCTTAAATAACCGTTGGCATTTATATACAAGAGTGGCTCTTGTGCGTAAATATTCTCCTCTCTTCCTCTCTTCCCTCTATTAGATTATCGATCTGGAGCCCTCTAGAGCGAGCAATCCCACCTCTAGAACTCATCGCAAATGGCATCGCGATCGAGGAAGCCCACTCTCGAGCTCCAGATCCCAGCGCCCGACGAGAATCCCATGCTGCTCCCACTGATCGATTTCAACTGGCACTTCCAGTCGATCGTGTCGCCCAGCGGCAGCTCCAGCGCCTCCCAATCGCCGGTTCTCAGCCCGCGGGGATCGAGCGAGCAGTCCGAGGAGGAGTGCCTGCGCGACGAGTTCTTGCGCGTCTTCCAGGCGATTGACGAGAATGGCGATGGGCTCATCAGCAAGGAAGAGGTGGGCAAGCTCATGGCGAAGCTGGGCCACGGGATGAGCGATTCCGACCTGGAGCTCCTCATGCTCACCGTCGATCTCAACGGCGATGGATGCGTGGATTTCGAGGAGTTCCAGGCCCTGTACATTACGAGCGTGGAAGGCGGGCGCATCGACGGCGGTGGAGGCGTCGGCGGCGGCGGTGGCGACGGTGGCGATGGCGCGGAATCCTCCGACTCTTCTTCTTCTTCTTCCTTTTCCTCTCTGGCGAATCCCCGCGGCGAGGAGGACGAGGAGGAGAATCTGAGGGATGCGTTCCGGGTGTTCGACCAGAATGGCGATGGATTCATCACCGCCGAGGAACTCCACCGCGTGCTCTCCCGCCTGGGATTCATCCAGGGCGCGCGCAGCATTGCCGCTTGCAAGAACATGATCCGGGGGGTGGATTCCAACGGCGATGGGCTGGTCGATTTCCTGGAATTTAAAAACATGATGCTGGAGCGCCCATCGCCCAGATCCTACTTCGCGACCATGATCGAGGCGAACTGACAGTTCACGTACGGCAAGATTATGCCCCAGGTAATATACGCATATGCTTGATTTTGAATAGAAGCCATTGTATGGTAGAGGGACTTCCCCTTGACAAAACTCGCAGTAGTTCTATGACGTAAATGTACAATTTTTTTTTTCAGTGTTCTTGCCCGTTAGTTTTGTTCGTCGCTTGCCATCGCGTGAATCTATGCTGCGCTTAAAAATCCCATCCCACCAATTCGATCGAAGGCCTCTCTCCCTCCAAAGTTTCAAGCTTCCGAGAAGAAAATAACGCTGCTTATCACTCACCTATGGACGGGAGGCCACTTTTCCCCACTTTCTCGAGCTCGGCTCGGCCCTCCTCGCTCAAGGACTCCCTCCACTTCTTGCTCACCTGGGACGAAACGTAAACATCGTTAGCGCTTGCGTGGTTCTGTCTAAACGAGAAAAGGAGAGCTTTGGACGATGGATTTTACCGAAAGCCGCTCGAGCTGCTGGTTCATGGACTGGCGGTGGATTGAAAGATTAACATTTGCTGCTCTGTGGCGTTCCTGAGCATGCTGTCTCGACTCTAGCAGCCGTCGCACTCTATCGGTCTCCGCCTCGATTTTCTGGAGGATTTGCATCCTCTGGAGAGCCTGTTTTTGGATCCAAACAAGAACATCAGTGTTGAGAGAAGGGCCCAAGGATTTGAAAAGAAGAGAAAAGAGAGACCTTGACACGTTTGATGTTTTCAACTCTCGTTGTCTTGTCCTCAAACTCGATTTGATGCTCGACGGCTCTACGCGCATTGGCCAGTTTCTTTTGCATGATGAAGTTTTGTAATATCATATCAGCTTCATGAGCCTTGGCTAGGAGTTCCTGTGCGGGCAAACAGAAAAGTTTCTTCGGAGTGAAAGAAGTAAAAAACATGTCCCGTACCTGAACTCTCCGTTCACGCTCGTTCTGGGCTTCTCTGATAACTTCCTGTCGCTGCTGTTCCTTCATTTCTTCCTTTCGCCTCTTCTCGGCCTCTAGTTGCCTGTGCCTCTCCTCTTGCATCTTGAGCTTTATCCTCAGTTCCTGGAAGTGGCAAAGACGTTAGCACAAACATCGGCAGTGGTGCTATCAGTAAAATCGAGCAATAATTCAGCCATCTGACGATCCAGCCCAGTAGCAGTACTCACTTCCTGCTTGTGCTCATAGTCCGACTGTCGCTTGGCAAGTTGATGAGCGAAGTTTTCGACGACTTGCTGGTGGCGTTCCTCGGCCAGCCGGCGAGCCTCTGCATTTGCTGCTTGCCTTTCCTTATTTTGTTGCTCCATCACCCGCTGCCTTTCCTGATCTTTCCTCACCATGTCCTCCTGTCTCTTCCTCAATACCTGCAAAAGAGCAAAAGTTACACACAACTACATGCAGAAAAATGGTACAGACCTCCTGCTGAGCTTCCTGTATCCTTTCAAGCTGCCGTCGGAATTCCTCCTGTTTTTGCTGTCTCTCTTGCTCTTTCCGCACTGCTTCACGTTGTAGTTGTTTCTGGAGATTAAACAAGCGTTAGGAACCCATGCATCGAAAACGCAGTCTACGCACCTGACGTTCAGCTTCTATCTGCATTTGCTGCTGTTCACGAGCATATCTCTCCGCAGCCATCTGCCTGCTCCTCTTTTCCAACGCTTCTTCCTGCGCCAAAGAAAGAATAAGTATGTCTGTGTGTAAGGAGATAACTATCGAGTTTTTCATACCTCCTTGACCTTCTCAAGCTCTTTCTTCCGTAGCTCCTCTTGCCACTCCTTGTCCTTTTTCAACTTTTCAGCTTTCTGTCCAGAAGAAAGTTACGAAAATTATCGTGTGATGCTACTGCTTTTGATTTTCAAATACCTTTCTTTCCGCAGTCCTCCTTTCCGCCTCAACCCGTGCTTGGTTCTCATCGGCCATTTGCTGTTTACGGAAACAGTAAGATGCAACAAATCACTGGAAATCACAGACCTGTCTTTGAGCTTCGTACTTGGCCATTTGCTCCATCTCTCGCTGCTGCCTTCGACGGAGTGCTTCAATTCTTTTTCTATCCTGCAAAGTACTAGGACAGAGCTTGTTCAATTAACCTTAAACAAAACGAGTGACGATCGCGATAGTAGTAAAGAGTGAGTACTGCCGACTGGGCTGTGATCGCTACACGTAAGTCGATTCCCCGAGCAAACAAGACTTGGAGTTTTTACCCTGTCCATAAGGTCTCTATCCCCTCCGCCCTTGCGCCTTTTCTCGGATGCAGCAGAAGCTCGCGACTTGTCCTCGTCGGACTTTCGTATCAAGCGTTCTCTTTCCTCTTTCAATCTTTGCAGCTTCTCTGCATTCAGGTCGCTAGGCGATTCACAAACCATTACTTGATATGCGAGATTGGAGGGGTCTGTACCTCACCTCTTCTTTGAGTTTCATGGTGGTCGTATTTTATCTGCTGGAACTCTCGGCGCATTCCCCTCTCGGCGAAAGTGTCCATTGGCCTTGAAAGTTTCCAAAGGGCAAAGATAAGAAGAAGCTAGCAGAAAGAAAAGAAATAGCTGGATTTCTCGCCATACCTGTACACCACCTCGCTGGGATCAATTCCAAGATGGAGACATGCCTGGAGAGATCTGGGACTTGAAAGCCTGACAGTATGATCTGCGAAGAAAAACGCAGGAAATTTAAAATCGCGTTCCCGCCAAAACGAAAAACGCAAAAAAAGACGAGACATACCCGTGACTTCCAGGAGATCATCCAGATTGACGAATTTCTTGTCCCTGGGGGAATGCTTGGCAGCATCGATGGCATGCTGCGAGGAAGTGATTGGGATTGAATGGATCTATCGGCGAGAGAATCGCAATGTACCTTCCAAGCGCGGAGCATTTGCTCCGTCCATAAATCTGGCGGCACGCTGGGATCATTGATGACCGCTCCCGGAGTGTGCGACATGGCGCCTCGCCGAAGCAGTTGTCCCTCAGGATTTTTCTCCCGAAAACCCTAACCCTAGAGAAGCCAAAAAAAGTTTTTTCTTTTTTTATTTGCCATATTTTGTTTCCACTGGGCCAACCGTGGCGACCCTTGAAGCACGAAACCGTGACGTGGTCCAGTCAGGGGTTGCCATCGAGCTCACGGGCGTAACGCTGGCGCCGGCCGACATGGTGACGTGTCAGTTAACTCTTGACGGTTGAGCCTTCGGCGAGTTCGTAGTGTTTAATTTTTCTTTCGTTTCCAGGTCGGTTTGATCTCGTGCTCTCTCTAATTTCTAATTCCTTTTACTCTCGTTGCCACGGGACCACATTCACTGGATGTATATGCAGCTTCTTCTTGCTATGCTAAGTTGTGAAGTCTATTTCATTAATCCTCATAAATTGCCTTTTAGGCTAGACTATAGAAAAGATTGACAAGTGGCCACTGCAATCAAACAAAAGTTGGAAGCCCATCAATAGGACAAAGGGAGATGAAGGAAACCAGAGGTCCAATTAATATCGTGATGATTAAGGAAGCTAAAGTAGCGCAGCAAATCCTAGGGCAGGAGACTACTAGATAAAGGAGAGGGAGCTCGAGACAAGTGCCAGCATGAGAATCCGCTAGTAAACAAGAAACCAAGAATCAAATATAAGTAATGTTTACTAACTTAATTAATTTTGGTGAAAGAAAATGTGATTAGGGGTGACTATGTAAAACGCTAATTAGCACTACCTTTTACACCATTCTCTTCTCCAGAAGACGGTCTGGCAGAACATTTAGAACATCTGCTGGATTGCCACAAGAACTTAAAACTCCTAAAGCACCACATTGTAGTTATTGGTAATTATGACATAATAAAAAATTAAAATTCTGGTAGAAGCATTAGCTAAATAGAATTTAGATGAACTATAAACCAACCTTAAACTTAAATTAAAGCTATAATTCTAAAACTAATAAGGGACTTCAAGTGGGTTTAATCTTGAGTTTATTGACACTTTGATGCAAATATATGATACTGGTAAGCATAATTCATAACTTTAAATATTATACCACCTTTTTGTTCATGTTACAGATCTTGTATAAAGGAGGAACATGTAAAATTGTAAATTGCATCACTAATTCCACTAAGTTTGAGCACATTTTCTTAATCTGATACTATGTTAACAAACCTGGGCAATGTGTGGACCTATTTAACAAAGCAGCAAAACATAACTTAGTTTTATTCAAGCTTAGATCAAGTTTACCTGTTATTGTTTTCATAATCCCATTAACCTTGTAGGAATATATTTTAGTGTCTTAGACTCCAAAATCATTGTTAACTCAAGACTCACAACTTATCTAATATTATACATTGAAGTTTGTTTATATTCATTTTTCATATCCTCTTTATCCCTACCTTAAAAGGAAAAAAGAATTTAAAGCATTGATTCTATTTATACTCTTTGCATTTATCCTTGCTTTAACATGTATATGTATCATGTATATGTATATGTATATGTATCATATATATTCAGCCTCACTTCACTATCATATGCACTTGGAAACACAAAAAGAAAGAAAATATATTCAAGAGAAAAACTCCTATACTCTCAAGAGAATTGAAGAATTCTCCAATGGTAATGGTAAAACAAAAACTTCTAAAAATATTCACATTATGATTTAACCTTTGAAATAAGAAATTACTCAAAGTTAGGAAGCTACTCAAAGCTACTAAAGAAAAAAGCTAGGAAAGAACAAAAGGTAGAGAAAAAAGATTATATAGTAAATTGAAACTACAAAATGTCTAACTTATCCTCATAGTTATCCTTTTTAACAAGAGTTTACTTAAGTTTGTAAATATTGTCTTCCCAAAGGTTTGATCCTTACACTACATCATCTATAGCTCTCTAATTAATGTAATAATCACACTATATCAACAAGATAAAGCAAGACACTAAGAAAAACACTATGCCCATCGAAGTTGGTAATCATCTGGCAACGTATGAAAATCTTTGCTGGTGAGCTGACTGTGGAGGGCTGTTGATTGAGAAATGTGTTATTTAAGGTTGTAGATGCTACTCTATTATCCTCATCTAATAATGATTTTCGTGCTATTGTGTCCATATGGAAGAACTGTCCCCCCATCGTCGACAAAGGATTGATGCTCTAAAGCTTCTCCAACTCCAAAGTTTACACGACACAAAAAACTCTAGCAAAAGTCAGAAGAAAAGCTTCATGCCAAAGAAAAACTTACCTGTGATTGGAAGATCCAAAAGCAATGACAAAAGAGAAATATGGACATTTGCAACAGACAATGGTGAATGTAATGAAAATTGAAAAGAAAACTAAAACAATAACTAAGAAAGCTAAATTTGACAAAAAGAGTAGATTTAGATCTAAAGAACAGATAAAATAATCAAAGCCTAATATAAGGATATAAATATTTTTAATTAGGGTAAAGACTTTTTTATATAAATTAATCTGACGGATACACTATTATCTTTAGCGTATTTATACATGTATTTACAGATTATTGATGATAGTTAAATATAGAGACAATGTTGATTGATTGATTAATAGTTAAATACAGGTGTTAATAACAATGTTGATTGATTGATTGATAGTTGATAAATTTAAAGCTAGGCAATTATTGCAAAACATTGCAAAATATAATGGGGAGCGTGTATATTTTACTAATTGCTAGCCTGCTGTGGTTAGTGGTTGATTGCAGTAGAGTAGCCACCACAAATTCTAATTCTACTGCTGGTAAGTTATGTTTATACCTATTGAACTTATTATCTTAGGTGGTAAATTTTTAGCGCTACACGGGCAATGCCACGGAGTCTTCTTCCCATGTTTACCTTTCACTGAAGGATGTTGTTCATTCTGTACTTTGTTTTTGTGTGCTTGGTGAATTATATTCCAGAGTAATCTAATTTTATTTCGTTCTTTCCGGTGAAATTTTATAGACATCGAATCACAGACATCAATCTGTGAAGATTTTCAAAACCACACTACAATGGACGATTTTTTACAGCCTCAACTTTGGCTATGATGTCCATTCTTTACAAGACTATGGTGAGCTACCAAGCCACCATTGTCCAAATATTCCTACCATTTTCCGCTCTAGTTCTTTCGTTCTAGACGATACAAGCCTTCAAAGAGCCTGATCACAAACATGTCCAAACCTGCAAGCATCGTGTCTCGTTTTTCACTTCGCATCGATTCAAGATGTTACCTTGATCTTCCCGTCTCCAGATCCGCTGTAGAGCACGTCCCCGTCCACTGCCAGCGCGTTTAATTTGCTCCCTACTGCCAGACTTCCTACTTTGGCAAGCCGTGCTCGAAGCCACACCTGCGCAGAACAGACTGGTGGTTTGCATTCGAGTTCTTATAGTCAGATTTGCTTGCCTCGATCGTTCCCGAGCTTAGGCCGAAATAGAGGAACTCCGAGCTCATAGCCATCGATCTTACTTCCGATTGTATGGACAGTGCACTTACGAGTGACTTATCGGCTTGGTTCCACACCTGTCATCGTTGATTCAGCATCGATACAGCAGAAGCAAGTCGCGTACCTTGACATTCATTCCATCACAGAATGATCCCGCTGTATAGATCTGACCTTTGAAAACTTGCAATGCATTTACTGGCCGTTTTCCTAGCAAAGTTCTCACGCCGCCTTGGATGCACATCATGGCAGTTCCTGATGGATCGGTTTCCTGCCAACCCATCTTAGTGACGTTTCTTAAGAACAGATTTCGCTTACATGTACGCTGTTGTCTGTGCATCCACAGTAAATCATGCCTTTGGAAGCGGCCACACTTTGTATGTTCTTGTGCGAAGAAATATGTCTTGCGTCATTCTCTTCGTATTGCACCTGTTACTAACAAGTTGATGACTGAGTAAGTCGATCCTTTCCCTACCTGAATGCCTGGGATGCCTTGTAATATAATGCACGCGAGAGAACCAGTCACAACCAGGCTTAGAACACCACCATTGAGCTCGAAGACATGGAGGCAGTGTAAGGCATCGTCTTCAATGGACCAAACCTGTTTGTAGCGACTGTTAGTCATGGCATAACCCGCGCTTACTGTTTTGCATACCCGGATAGTTTTGTCCAGAGAACCGCTGTAAAGCCTGTGCTTTGATGGTAAAATCGCCAGGCTCGTGACGCATTTTGTATGCTCTGTGGCTTCTCTCAGCAACAGCAGATTTTCTTCCGCAACTTTCCAGCTCTGATAAAGTGGCATAAGACAGTGTCAGTGTGGAGCGCATGTTTCGACCACCTTGATTGTTCCGTCAGAGTGTCCACTGTAGAGAAATCCTTTTGCACATGCGAGTGCACGCACCTCACCATTGCCACTTGTATCTGCTTGCATAACCTCGTCGTGTTTCCATTCTTCTGCCTGTAACTTCGAGTGCTAACTCCAAAAGGAGAACAGGAGAACGACTCACTTTCACATTTGGGCTGGTTATGAATGTTTGGTACAGCTTTGACGAGGTCCAACTCTCATTTCTCATTGATTTGAGCGGCTTGCATACGGCAGCAGCGGACTTTACAAGCTCTTGCGCACTGCCTGTTAAGAGAAACGAGTTAGGAAGGATCGCAGGATGATAATTGAACTGCGCATCAAACCTTTGTCCTTTAGAAAACTATACAAAGCAAGAGCTGCGAGGACTCGATGAGCGTCAGATTGTAGCAAAGTTATGTATCGGGGCAGTAAGAGTTTGCGAGCTTGAATCCAGAGTCCCGTTTCAGGTAGTTCACCTGCCATGTAGAGTAACCACGTCGCGATTGTTATGCAGGGTGTCGCGAGCTCCAATGCCTCGTCAAGTACATTTTCAGCTAGCACTTCCAGCAAAGTTCCATTCTCATAGTCCAGCAGAGCTCTCGCAACTTTCTTGTCCCAGTCATCCTGTAAGTCGGTAATCGGCCACTCAGTCGGGAATTACAAACGTTACCTGCTGATAATTTTTAGTTGGCTTTGTTTTCGACGCTTTTATAAGCCAGGATCTCAGCACTGGTTTACCCGAAGAAGAAAATCTCCCGACTATGCATATGATAGTACGAGCTGCTTCCACTTGCAAAGATAGCCGATCTTTGTTCTTTATTGCCTTAAGTAGTGTGTCCATTGCTTCTTCCGTGTACACGCTATCTTTCCGAGGCTCTCCCTGCGTTATTAAAACACGTTAGAAACCAAAAACGCTCAAACTTGCAATCTTTTACCAGTAAATCTAGCTGCATTAGAAGGCCTGCTGTAAGTATTTGCTGCTCCAGTGGTGCAACTTGGAGGTGCATCAGAAGCGCGTGCATGCTGCTCACACAGCCTTCAGTTTTTATAAGCCCGAGAATTTGTAGACGAGATGTTTTCCTGTCATGGTTTTGTGTTAATGTATATTGAGCGAAAAGCTTACTTGTGTGATCGAACAAGTTCCATAAGGAGCGCAATAGTTCTTGCCCTTGCCACTTTATCGGCACTGTGGAGAACTTTCAGCACCAAAGTTAAGTGATCGGCTTGAGAGACGAAAGTTCTAGCGTCCTCGTCGGCTCGCACACACCTGAGTAATATCGACACCGCAGCTACTCTTTCCTTTTTATCCTTCGTGTTCAGGCTTTCGATGAGAGCTGGAACCGCTGTCAAAGAGACGAGCGTCTTGATGTTTACAGAGTTCCTTTCCAGTTCTATGCTCGAGAGTACATGCTCAAGCATTGTGACTGCAGCGGCCTTCGGTTTGATGCTGCTCTGGAAGAAACCATCGCTAATTGTCGACTCCCTGCTTTGTTTGATGACAGCTACCAAGTGCGGTAGCAAATCGGCCATCGCGATGTCGGGAAGAAAAAGCCTCAGCTGAAGCAGCAACACTGTCAAGTCGACTAAACCTTCTTTCAAGAGCTTTTGCATGCGTTGGAGGCCTGGGTCTATAGTCAAGATGGTCTGCCTTGTGTGCTCATCCCTGTGAACTAGTTCAATTAGAATGTCTACTGCTTCCTTTTGAACCTCCACCGAACTCGACTTGCATATAGTTTCCATGAGAGCGTCGATAACTCTCGGTTCCGTGAGCAGGACAGTGACGTCTTCGTTTCCGTGGACTTCCTCCCAGAACTGACAGATTGTCCGCACCGCTGCTTCGCAATCAGTAAGATTATCCAGTCTGCTAAGAGTCTCCAAAGACATCTTTAGTTTCTCTAACCCCGTCAGGCCTGCATCTGTCAAACTGCCTGAAGACGTGGGAAAGTAATCGTTATTCGTAGTCTGAGGGGAATCCTTTATAGAAAACTGAGTTGACTCTGCTTTCCAGTCCGATATCAACCTTTTAAGAATATAGTTTGTTCTAGGAAGTGCTACCTTGATCAGAGGTTGCCGGCTCATGGGACAGGTTACATTTCCCCGACTTAGCCACTCCTTGATGGCCTTTCTCTCGTAAGTTTGGCCAGTTTCCAAAGTGACAGGGTCGTCAAATATCTGGTTCGTGATTGGACAGACAAAATCTTTGGGAGGCGTACTTGCAAATAAGCTGCAATGCAATCGAGTCAGGGGGCCACAATCAATAACTTCATATTCGTAGTACCTCGTCGAAGGAGAGCTCTTAGTTTCCATAGATATGTGATTGAAAACTTCATCGCTACCGTCTGCTTTGTTGCTTTTAACATTCTCAACCTCTGGTTGTGTATTATCACTGCTTAAAGTACAACTTTCATAAGTTTTCAGGCTGCAAAAGAAACATATGTTAGAAACTTATAATGCTGACGTACTTCACTACCTTTGGTTCTCGACATTCTTCCGATTGAAGATTGCGAGCTCGTGAACGGGTGTCATTGGTGGTTCCGCGATCGGCATAAGTGGAGGAACGCGCTTCTTCAGAGAATCGGCCGTGAGAGTTAGCCAGTCCTTGTAATGCTGTGCAAACTCCCGTGTGTGATCGTCCAGACTAGCCTGGTAAAGCCCCTCGACCCCTTCCAGCTGCTCTTTTTGTTCCAGAGTCAGCAAATCCTCTTCTCCGTCTTCCTCTCTCGACTGGAACGAGTAAGAAACGTCGTCGGACTCGGCCATCTTGATACGATGTCGTTGAAGAGAATACCACCCTTTGATGCTTGTAAGATGAGGCTGGAACAACTGGTCCCATAGCTGAGGGGCAAACTTGACTCTAGCCGACCGAGGATCCACCAGGAACATATCGAGCACGCAAACGGCAGCCTTCCGGTCATCGTTCCGTAGCTTCCACACGTAGGAGAGAATAAGCGATCCCCAAGCCGATAGATACGTCCCTGGAATCCCTGCTATCTCACTTCTCACGTCGAGCAGCGCACAAACTTGTAGCATCTTCTCGGCGTGCTGCAGCCTCGCGCTCTTCGTCTCCTCGTGTGGAGTTCGTATCGCTTCCTCCACTGCCTCGATCCCCCAGTCCAGGTTCGCCAGCACCGCTTGCTCGGCATAGTCGACATAGCCTCCTTCGTTGTTGCTGTGTTGCACCAGTGCTTCCGTGCAAAGCTTCTTGTGCTCTGCTCGTCGATCGCTGTCCAGCAACTGATCCAAGATATAGCTCCCGACGGTGGAGAGGACAATTTTTTCGATTTGAGCTGGTGTTCGTGCCGCCGCAAAGTTGTGAGAACGTTTTTTTGATGCCATCATCTATCATCGTCCGCCCTGCTAGCTAAAAAGCCTCGGTTTCTCTGGATCTAGACTTCCTCCTACGACACTCTGTCACGCGAGAGTTGTCCTAATGGCCGCGTCCTTTTTTTGTTTTAGCGAAGTTGTCCGGTGTGCCTTGGCATCTCAGAGGACGAAAGCATGCATAACACTGGTGACAAATTCAGCAGAAGAACAGAAGCAATGATGTAAGCTCGTAGCTAGTGAAACTTTTGGTTACGTACATTATATTTTGTTCAGAAGCTGTTTGTCCAAATTGTCACATTTTACGTCGTTAAATGCGTCCAAGTGGCTAATCAACAGTCGTTAGCGAGGGACACTATTGGAAATAAGGTCAATTTGCTCACTATTACTTATTTATCTGAATCGAATGTTGCTCGTCCCGTGGAAGTGAGCTTTCAGAGCTTGTGGATTCGCCCACTCAGAGTTTGTGTAGGAGTCGTCTGTGTTCTCTTTTAGAGTCTGCAAAGCAGCGTTTGCGAGAAAAGAAGTCAGCTATTGCAGGCCAAGAAAAGCGTAAATAATAGAAGCCAATGACCTTTTCTTCTTGCTGCCTTTTGTAATACCAAGACATCATGGCCTTTTGAGTCTCCGCATCTACTGGCTTCTCAAGAAAAAAAACAGAACAATTAAACAGTGAAACAATGCCGAGAAAAATAAAGAGCTTACAGGCTCACGCATAGGAGCCCCACGGCCTCTTTCTTGAAGCTTGGCAATGATCTTTATACACAAAAAATAAACAAAAAGGACGTCAGGTCAATGTACTATCAAAGAAAGCTTCCAACCTTTGTCTTGTCATTCTTCCCGACGTAATCCGCAAGTCTTTTGTCACGCATGAGCTCTTTTCCTGCCCACCATAGCTGCGCAGTAGCCGAATTTAAAGTTTCCATGCCTGCCTTAAGAAAAATCTTAGCAAGATGGTGACAGAAAAGAACTGGCATACTTACCTTCAAAAGTTCCAGTAAGTTGCTGCTGCACAGGGTCGTGCCTGGGAAGTCCCTGCGGATAGCAGATCATCACAGCGCCTTTGATGTTCTGGATCATCTCCTTGAGGAAAAAACTGGACAGCGGGACTTTGTAAAGCACTTGATCCTAAGAAGCAAAGAAGATATGGATAACTGATCAAAGAAAAAAACTAAAATGTGGCAATCACTTACTTTCGAAACGCTAGTCTCTGCGTCCGATAGCGTTCTCTTGAGCGTCTCACCCACATTGGGATCGCAAGCTTTGAGAAATAATATAGTCACGTAACATGAAAGAACGAACAAGGAACAATCTAAAATTTACCTTCTCCAGTCCGACGACCGCTTGGATCCTTCTTGTAGAACGGCCCTCTTTCCTTACGAGAAGAAGAGCTACTGGCGCCAGTGGAATTACCCTCATCTTCCTCCTCCTCCTCCTGTTCTTGCTCCTCCTTGGATTTGATCGGCCCATACTCCAGCAGCTGCCCGCATTCCTGGACCAGATGGAGAATCCGGAGCTGGAGATTATTCACGGCGACGACATCCCTGACGATCGCATCGACGCACTCGGCGCCAGGCGCCTCGAACAAGAACTGGCGATCATCGCCCTGCTTGAAATGCAAGAGCACCATAGAAATTTCCCTCCTTCTTCTCTCTTCTGCCCTAAAACTATAACCACGATTGGTAGTTACTTTTGTTCTCTATAACGTGGCAAAACTTTGCGCTGTACAAAGCAAACGAGCACAAAACGAGCAAAGCAAGCGGTCTTTCGCTTGTTCTTCGTTCTTCGGTATGGATGGAATTCCAGCCATTTTATCCTGGATTTGGCTGGAAAACAAGAATGAAGCCTTCGAATCTTCATCGATTTTTCATTGATGACTCTCGGGCTTTTGCGGCTGGGAAGAACTTGGCTGCTGGTTTTGCTGCTGCTGCTGCTGTTGCTGAATTTGGATCTGGAGTTGCTGTTGATGGTGGGTCATCAAGTGCGCATTGTACAAATCGGTGCTCACTCCCTGGATGGCACGCACGCGTTAGTGCTACGCTTTAGAAAAGCTCTGAAAAGCGAAGACAGACCTGCGGGAATTGAGTATTCGTGGGAGGAGCTCCAGCATTGAAATGGAGTCCCGGATGCTGTGGGAAATGGTGCCCGGCCACGTCTACCAGGCGTACTCCCACACCGTATGGTGATGAAACGGGAGGAACCATTGGGAACATCATCCCGCTTCTCATGGACATCATCTGGTACAAACGGAAAAGCACTTTTAGAATCGAGCCACGAACTTCGACAGACCACCTGTAGTTGATGTTGAAGTAACTTAAGGTATTCAATCGCCTCGTCCAACATGGACGCCTTGTCAGTCTAAAACAAAAGAGAAAAAGAAACAGTGGTTTTAGAAAAACTATTAGAGTCTCTTCCTCACCTTATTAGAGTTTGGTATCAGTTCCTGTAAAGCTTTCATTCTCTCGTTTATCCTGTCCCTCCGCTTCTGTTGCCACATGAACAAAGAATTAGAAAAGAAGAATTAAAATAGAATCCATCACAACTTGAGAACTTCCAAAATACCCGCTCAGAGAGATTGTGAACTTCTGCTGCTCTACTTCTTTTGGACCCCTTGGGAGGCTTCTTGTCCCTCTATCAGATCATAAGAAAAGCATTAAAAACACCAACATGAATGAATGAGAGAAAGAAACGCTTACTCTAATTTGACACCCCGCCGTGTCCTCGACGTCTACTCTTTTGCAGTCCCTGTCGGTCTTATCGCTCCGTGATCCACCCGTGGTAGCTGTGAAGGAACTATCATTTGCATTCCCCAAAGTCCTGCCAGAGTTCTTTGTATCGTAGCTGCAGTTCATATCCGAACCTGTGATATCCGTCTCACTTGGCGCATTCTCGTCGCTCGGCCTCCAACTTCTACACTCCAACGTACTCCTGTCCGATTCCAAAGAAGTAGCTTCCTGAGCTTTCCATGTCTTTGCCGCGACCCGTGTAGACGTCGTTGCCGCGGACAAAGAAAACTGGGGGAAGCTCCCCACTAGAGGCCGAGACGAGGACGAGCTCGGGAAACTTGATGGATCCTGGAATGGTGGCCTTGCTTGAGTTGAGTGAGGCCGAGTTGTCGATGGCTGGCACACTGTTCTCGACTTGTTAAACGTTTGGACACCGCCAGTTTGAGGCACAAAGCCCGCCGCTCGTCCAGCGGCTAGCGCGAGAGCGGCATCAGCATTGTTGCCTCTCGGCTGCTTCTGTAGATCTGTCCCGAAACTTTGCTGGATCCGGGGATCTCGGAAAACTTGTAGCGACGAGCATGGTCGATCTGCCGAGCCCCCGGCACCAGCAAAGAGCTGAGTGCCACAATTCGGGTCGTCCAAGTGTAGCCACGACGCCATATCGTCTCGAGCAGCGGCAAAGTTTGATGATCCAACGGCGGCCTCCACACCATCCAGATGCATTAGAGGGGTCGATTCCTCTTTAGAATCCCAGGGATATTGCCAAAACGTGTCACTTCTCGTGTCAGTATTCTGCCCAGAGGATAGATTTTTTAAAAGAAGAAAACCATGAGTGCTCGCTCGCTTTGTGGAGAAACTCTCAAAATCTTTATATCTTACCTTCATCCAGCCGAGCCTAAGTCACGATCAAACGCGATCCCAATCCAATCCAAAAGCCCCTACGCATTCTCGTACCCTGCCAAGACCAAAGAAGCCGCCGGCATTCGGACGAAATATCGAGAATGCGAGAGAAAGATCGGCGAGTTACCTCGCATTGCAGCTCCCAGCGCTCGAATCCACGCCCCCGCCGCGAGAATGTGCCCCTCCCGCGACGATATTTCGCATCCAGGAGCTGCGAATGCGGGAGACTATCGCCAGAATCCCACGCCGCGACGCGAATCGAGGCGAATTCCAAGCACACCGACCAGGCGATCGAATGCCGCCATCACCGAGAGAGCGCCGCGCCGGAGCTCCTCATGTCCTTCCCCACGAAACGAGAATACGAGCCGGAGAAGGATCTTGCCTGGATACACGTGGCATTGTGCCTGCCCTAATCATTTGGATGTAATTTGGAAACTCGTCATTGTCAGCCATTATCCCTTAGGGCAAGCGCTCCCAACGGCCGCGACGCGCCCACGTGGCAAATCCAACGGCGGGGACCCCGTCAGCTTGATTATTCTCCACCACTTGTTGGGAGATCCCTTCTTGTGGCGGTGGTGCCTGTGTGCCGCAATCTTTGCGAGGCATGGAGCCTTGTCCGCCGTACAAATTTCGCCCGTACTTCCTTTCCAGCAATGCTAGCAAGGGTCAAATAATTTGTTCGGTTGGCATTGTTTTAGTGCTTTGCTTTTTATCCTCGGACAGACCGACACGGCCTAACGTACAAACTCTCTTCTAAGGGCATGTTGTTGTTGGTGGCGTCCACGTCAGGGCATGGCCTTAATCCCTGCTTGTCTGTCGGTGGTGCGTGGATACGATGCCAGGATATATTCCACCTTTTGACTTGGGGTGGACTGCTTGGTCAAAGTCCTCACCTACCGTTGACCGCCGAATTCCTCCGGATTCTTCGACTTTCCTCATGCTGCCGTCTCGAACTCAAACTGGATTTCCCCCAAATTTCCAGTAGTCTGGAAGATCGACACCCCAGCCTCCAGCTCCACCGCCTCAATCAGTGACACCGTGCTTCCAAGGTCACCGGAGCGGCAAACGAGATCGACGAGGCACAAGTAGTGGTCCTTGCACGGGATTTTGTGGCCGTAGTCGCCAGTGAGCGAGCGAAAGTATTGCAAGCCGAGATGCAGCTCGCCGGCGTGGCTGCATGCCGCCAGCACGCTCACAAGCACAACGTCGTCAGGCTGTATACCGTGCTGTAGCATGGAATGGAAAGTCTCCAAACTCCTGGCGGTATGCCCGTTTTGGGCATATGTTCTGACCATCGCAGACCAGGCCACCAAGTCCTTGCGAGGCATGTGTCTAAACGAGCTCCACGCTTTCTCAACGCTGCCGCATTTACCATACGTGGTGACCAGGGCGGTTGCGACGGCGGCAGTCTCGTGGAGATTACACTCGATTGCAACTTCGTGGATGGTTTTGGTTTGTGAAAGAGATGGTATGTTCGAGCAGGCGTTCAGTACACAAACAAAGCTCACGGAGTTTGGAGCCTCCCCTTCAAGATCCATCGTCTTGAACACGAGGATGGCATCGTTGGGATGCCCGTTTTGGGCATACCCAGCGATTACGGTGTTCCAGGTGACAACGGATTTCTCCGGAGCAACGCTAAACATGGCAATGGCTTGATCAAGATGAGCACTTTGGACGTATGCTCCGATCATTGCAGTCCATGAGATAATGTTTGGATTCGAGAGACCATCAAACAAACGTTTTGCTCCATCCATATCGCCGCACTTCCAATGCATGTTCAGGAGAGCGTTCTTCACTTTGAAATCCGAATCCAATCCTGCATTGACAATAACGGCGTGAAGCATTTTTCCTACTGCTAGATCGACGCACGCCTCCAAGACACTGATGAAAGTCACAGCATTCGCTTTAACTCCTTCCACATTCATCGCCCAAAACATTGCAAGAGCATCTATCTTTCTTCCGCTTTGAGCCAAAGCCGCCACCATCGCATTCCATGTCACAACGTTTTTCAAAGGGAAAGGAATCAAACCAAAGAAAAGCTTTGCCTTCTCCAAATGACCATTTGTGGCATATGCTGAAAGCATAGCGTTCCAAGACACGGTATTTCGATCAGGCAATCGATCGAAGAGTTCTTCAGCCTCCGTGACCATCCCATGCCGCGAGAATGCGCTCAGCATTGCGTTCCACGAAATCACATTCTTCTCCGGCATAGAATCGAAGACGAGCTTCGCGTTGTCAATCTCCCCACACTGGGAGTATGCCTGGAGCATGATGTTCCACGAGAAGAGATCCGGCCGCTTGATCCGATCAAAGGCTCGTCGCGCCTGGGATGCCTCCCCGCATCGCCCATACATCTGTGCGACAAGATTGCCCAGAAATGTGTCGCCATCGTAGCCGCGCTCGCAAATGTGGAAGTGAACTCGCTGCCCCTCTTCCAATCGCTTCAGGGAGCCAAATCTCTGGAGCAAAGCAGCGTATGTTGCGGAATCTGGCGCTCCCAGGAGCTCCTCTATCTGCTCGTGCATAGAAGAACCCTAAACTCAGTTCTAGAGCTTCCTAGTCAGCCCAGTCAAAGATTGAGAGGAGGGAATGACGCGATGAATGAGAACGATGGCCACATCCATTAGATGCGCCAGGCGCTCCATTTCATGAGCCAAGCTTCTGTCGCTAATCCTCCTCTCCGCCACCGAGAAGATTTGGAGCGCGAGCTCGCGCCACTCCTTCGGCAATGCATCAAGACGAGGGATCTATCCCAGGGCAAACAAATCCACAAGAGAATCGTGGAACTAAGCCTAGAAGGGAGCCGATTCCTCGGTCACCTCCTTATCCAGATGTATGGCAAATGCGGCTGCATCGCAGAGGCGCAACGCGCATTCGCCAGCATCCACACCCAAAACATCTACTCCTGGAATCTCATCATCGTCGCGTTCCTCGAGAATGGGAATCTCCAGAGCGCTCAAGACCTCTTCGACCGCCGCCCCCAATTCAGCGTCATCGGATCAAACGCAATGATCTCGGCATATGCCCAAAACGGGCATCTGCGCAAGGCAAAAGAGATCTTCGATTCCATGCCAGACAGAGATACCGTCTCGTGGAACGCCATGATCACGGCATATTCCCAGAACGGGGATATACTCTCAGCCAAGAGAATCTTCCACTCCATGAAAGAGAGAGATGTGGTGTCCTGGAACACGATGGTCGCGGCATATGCCCAATCTGGGCACGGCAGGGATGCGATACGGACATTCCGTACGATGGAGCTGGAGGGGTTGCGGCCCGACCACGTGACCGTACTGTGCGCCCTGGCCGCTTGCGCGGAGACCAGGCTGCTTTCCGAGGGGCGGCAAATGCACGTACGAGCCGGTCAGTTCTGGACCGAGACCAAAGTGGGCAACGCAGTCATGGACATGTACGGAAAGTGTGGCGCGGTAGGAGAGGCAAGGTTGGTGTTTAACTCGCTGCCCGTCCGGGACGTGGTCGCGTGGACTACACTCCTGGTCGCATATGCCTCGACTGGGGATCTTGGTCAAGCAAGGCGCGTGTTTGACGAGATGCCCGACAAGAACCTCGTCTCGTGGAACTGTATGATCATGTCGTACTCCCAAGCGGGGCATTTCCAGGATGTTTTGGAGATCTTTGGTTTGATGCTCCGGAGAAATGTGGTGCCGGACGAGGGCACTTTTGTCACGGTTATCGACGCTTGCGCTAACGCCGGAGCCTTAGTCGAGGGCGAGGCCATCCACAAGGTCGCCATCCAGCATTGCACGGTCAATGGTCAAAGGTTGGTCAATGGGTTACGGTCAACCCTCGGCCTCAAGATCGGTAATGCGCTTCTCTCGCTCTACACGAAGTGCAGCCGAATGGAGACGGCGCTGGAGATCTTCGAGCAGATGCCCGTGAGAAGCGTTATTTCTTGGACAACGCTAATCTCCGCATATGCCCAACAAGGGCATGGCAGGGAATCTCTCAAGATTCTTCGAAAGATGGACCTTGAGGGCATCCCGCCGAACGAGGTAACCTTCGTGAGCGCGCTGGACGCTTGCGTGGCCGTCTCGGCGCTCCCCGAGGGCCGCCAGCTCCACCGCCGGTCCGTCGACACTGGCATATTCGCAGTGGATGCCAAGGTCGGCAATGCGATCATCAACGTGTATGGCAAGTGTGGGAGACTCGATTCCGCCCTCTGGGTTTTCCGTGATATTCCTCGTAGAAATAGGATCTCTTGGAATGCGCTACTCGCCGCATATGCCCAGAATGGGCATTGCAGAGAAACTTTGGATCTCTTAGCTCTGATGACTCTCGAGGGAATCCAGCCGGATCAGATCACTTTCACGAGCGTGCTCTCGATCTGTGCTCACGGTGGTCTGCGCCGCGAGTGCTGGAGCCAATTCGTGGCAGTAAGGTCCGATTACCGGATCACGCATGATGTGACGCACTACGTTTGCATCGTTGATCTCCTGGGACGCCTGGGCTACCTTGACGAGGCGGAGGAGCTCATCGCAGCAATGCCATTCGAGCCCACTGTGATCGTCTGGACGACGCTGCTGGCAGCATGCCGGATCCACAAGAACACAGAGCTTGCAGTCAATGCCGCCGTGCAAGCGATCGCACTGGAGCGTGGCGACCCTGCTGGACTCTACATCCTCCTCGCCAACCTCTACTTCGATGTGGGCCGAGTGGAAGAGGAAGAAGATGAAGAGCCCTAAATGTTTGGCTACGTGGCACAAAATATACGATCCACGTGGAAGCTGCTTTAACCATAGAGCTCTAGTCAACTTCATCTTTTTAGAGAAAAACAAAAAAAGAATAAAGCAGTGCTGGCAACCATGATGGAATGCCACGCATATACCCAGAAACGCTTATTCAAATACCAACACAAAACACCACAAACCAATACAAAACCAAAAGGAAGGAGAGGAGCCAGGACGAAAGAAAAGCAAAGAAAGAAAGGGAAGAGAATAACAAGGAGATACACGATCACACCAGAAGACAACGGAAGCAACGAACACGAAACATACCTTTGTCTCGAGAGAGATCTATAGAGCTCGGATCGATCACCGTTATTTAGTAGGACGAGGAGGATGAGCCCATCTTCTGGCGCTTGCTAGAGCCGTAGGCCGACGTCGAGAGCTCGCTAGATCGCTCGATCACTGCCCTCAGTGCCTCTTGGACGCAGCTCACGCTCGGCCGGTCGCCGGTCCCATCACTGCTGGATTCCATGGCGGCGCCGCCTTGTTCGTCGCTGTGGTCCTTGCCGATGAGGATCACATTCTTGACGCGCCCACCCAGCGTCGCGATCTCGGCCTTGAGCGTCCTGAGCTTGAGCGTCCGCAGCGCCTTGGTGAGATCCGAGAGGAGGTCGGGGCGGTCCTCGCAGCACAGCGACGCCTTGAGCACGAAGTTGCCATCGCTGCTGGACGCGTCCGTGTCCACCTTGAGCTCGTCTACGTCCGTCGGGACCGGCCCGCCCTCGGCAATCTCCGCGGCCTGTCGCTTGAGATCTTTGACGTGCTCGATCACCTCGGCCAGCAGCGACGCTTTGTCTGTCTGCGCAGCAAAACACCAAGCCGTGAGCTTTTTGCTTTCACAGTAGCAGCAGTACGAACGACAACGAAAGCGAAGACCACACTACCTTGGTGGTGCTCGGGAGAAGGCCCCGCAAAGTGTTGAGATGGTTGTTTATTCGCTCACGTCTCCTTCGCTCCGCTTCGCTGTGGCTCTTGGATGCTGCCAGCGCCTTTGCATCAATTATCTCTTGCGGGGTCATCTTCGACAGATTGATAAGCTCGCTCCGGTTGTGATCCAGAACAAGGGACCCCCCATTGTACTGCAGAGGGTAGTGGTGCCTGCCACGGTCCTTGTAGCTCAACCCCACTCCATAGCCGCTCGACGAGGAGGAAGCCAGCGCCCCAGACTTGTAGAGATCGTAAGGGAGTGTCGAGAAGGGCGAGGAGGAGCCGTGTAGATCGTGGAAGCGGCCAGGAGCGGAAGAACCACCACCGCCACCGCCACCGCTAGCGTGCAGTAGAGAGGAGACGTGATCCTGCTTTGTGACGAACTGGCCGTGCTGCGACGATGCTACCGCGAGCTCTGGGAATGCGGCGGTGGAAGTGGCTTGCGCTGCTGTACAGCCAGGGCCGAGAGGAGGTATCGTCCATGGCGGACGAGAGCTCGAGTGGCCCGCGGCAGTGACGAGACTAGCAGGGAGCTCCTGCTTGAGCTTGGAGAAGCCTGCGTACGTCATACCCAAGCCGGACGAGTCTACAAAGGGAAATCCCACGTCCACATTGTTCGTCGATGGGCCTCCCATGGCTGGCTTGCTCGAAACCTTCGCAAATCTCCAAGCCTCCACACCGGAATTTTCTTCTCAGCAGGGGATACGCGCGGAGATTGCAGTGCCTCCCCCTAGATCTTGCTCTTGGGAGCTCGCATTCTTCTGGCTTTCTGGCGAGAAGACTCCACCATGGAGATGGAGAGGCGCGCGATGCGATCCGAGAGCCCCGGGCGTAGGAAAAAGATAGGATGAGCCGCAATATCACGAGCCTACCTTGGATTTCTCTGACGCCTACTCGCGATTTTCTTCGCTCGCATTCTTGTTCTCGGCGTGAACACGGTCACGGTTCCAAGACCTCGGCCCGACCTGTGCCATGAGCAAAGAGAATTTCGGCGATCCGGAGCCCCGACGCCGGTACTGCTGCTCCGTCTTCGTGGATTCACGGAATTCCTGTCCAGCCCGGGCTACTGCGCCGGTCGATTGCAGCCGCCTAGCGCGTCGAATGCCACAATCTCCATGGGATCTCTCACCTGGAAGTGAAGTACTACTCGAAAACAATCTCGGAAACCCTCACAAAACCCTCGTAAGATCGCAGCAGGAGGAGCAGGCTCGATGAGACGCCTCTATCGCGAACAATCGATAGACACAGCATGAAATCGAGAGCGCAAGAACGCTCGATCGATCGAAATAGCACCAGAGAGAGAAAGAAAGAGAGAGAGAGAGGAGACCCTAGCACCAAGCTACGGACATCGTACGCTTATATAGTGTGGCGCTTGAGCCGTCACACCTGGGGGGCTCAAAGGGCGGAGTATGCGCCATGACCGTCAGGCGTGAGGGCGATCGTGGGGGTCTGTAAATGGGGGCCATGGCCATGATATCGCATACATTCCCATGGCCATCAATATGGGCATGGCCAGCCATGGGCATGCGCCACATGATGCCGGCGCTGCTGGTGATTTGATGTGGCATGCATGGGGGGCAGGAATTTCGCGCTCCCAAAATTTCACTTTTGACTGGCCGACTAAAGTAAAACCTATAGACGTGAAAACCAACATGTATAGAATGTGGTACATTGCACAGAAATCATTCTTTGTCACCTCCAACGGTATGTGTTCGTTACTCTCGAAGCCCTCTTTTTTTGACCTAAAAGCATCTTGATAGGATCACTAAAGAATAATATGGGACAGAAAAGGAGCCTGAAACAACGAGAAACATCCCATCTTGTGAGGAGCAGATCATAAGATGGATGATCATTGTTTTTAGATTTTACTATAGTTTATGCGCTCCAATTATATCGTGCAAGTTAATGGATGGTTTTGATATTTTCCGCGTGACAACAGTGGCGAGTTTTCAATGGTGTTTGCTGTTTACCATGATGTATGAAACAGGGTCAAAAATCTCGCAAGGGTTTTTTTAAGCTTGATACTCGTCGCAAATCCATCGCCCTCTCGTCGTGGCCCAAAGTCTATGATTGATGCAAGCGTATACAAACTTAAACCACATGGCACTAAGGTTTATTTGATTTTGATTGCTTCAATTGTAGTGGCGATGCGTGGCCCATCCACGACTTTATTTGTAAGATTCAGCCACAGAGCACCAACAAGAACAACTGTTCAGCTGATAGATAGCAAGAAAGAAGATAGCAATAGCACACAAACTATAAAACTAATCAAGCATATCGGGAGAATATTATGACGATAATCCCGTGACGGTGCATGACGTTGGACGAACAAAATCTCCATTCTAGCGGGATCAAAAAATTATCCATCCACGCATTTCCGGATCAAATCCAGCGTGGAAAATTAAAGGCAAGAATCGAGATCATCCTTGTGATTTTTTACCATGGTAAAAAATCGCGGAGCGAGCTAACTACACACAGGAGGAAAATCTAAAACAAGATTTGCCAAGTCAGAAGTAAGTTGGCCGTAAGAAATTGGCAGCCTCATTATACCTTTGTCAGAGCAGTGTCCCCCATGTATGCATTGCTCCCTTTAGCCATGGCCCATGGAGCCATGGCCATGGCCACCAAAAGTGGTCAGTGGACCGGCCGGCGTACGGCCGCCGCATGCACTGCTGGTGATGGTGACGGGTTCGATTCCCTGCAACGGCGCTGGAATAGGACGACGGTCACAGGCTCGAATCTCGCTCTCGCTCTCTCTCTCTCTCTCTCTCTCTCTCTCTCTCTCTCTCTCTCTCTCTCTCTCTCTCTCTCTCATTTCCGGAGAATTTATTTGCAAAGTACACGCTTGGCCTGACTCGCCGAAACGAAGCGAGCGGGCGAGTCAAAGACTCGCTTGTCACGGATCGAGAGATTTGGACGTGGACTCGTTTGTTTGGTTGTTTGCTACACTGCTGCGCTCTTGGCTGCTTCCAGCTCCAGCTCCTGCAGCTCTTGGCGAGAGATTTCCAGACTGCGAGGCAAGGCCTCCGCGCACGTCCCTTGGAATCTATACCTGTTGCGGAATTGACAGGAAAACCAAAGCTCGTGAATTCATGAATGAAATGAAAGACAGCGAAGGTTAAGCGAGCAAAGAGACTGCTTAAGAAACCGAGAAGGCAAACAAAACAGAAACAAGGACACTGAGAATGAGGAAAGAACCTGCCTGCAGTATCGGGTCGCAGGTGTCTCCTCGAGGTTGAATTCCGCAACCGCGCCGCCGCCACCTTTCACAAGCGGAATAAACCCGGCTGCTGGCTGCGAGCGACAAAAATGTTCTTACAATGCAGGAAATGCAGGAAAGAAAAGGTGGCGGTCGAAAAGATTGATCATGACAGACATGCGCAAAAGGCCAGCGGAAAAAAGGAAAACAGAGGACACAAAAAGCTTCAGATTCAGGATTCAGGATTCTTCCAGGAACCAAAAGTGATGCGATTGCGAGAAGGCCGACAGGAGTACCTGGACGACAGCGGAAGTTCCAGCAACGAGCAGCAGGTCGCAGCGGCGGAGTGATTCGTGAGCACGCTCCATGACACCGAGATCAAGAGATTCCCCGAACCACACAACATGCGGCCTCAGTAATCCATTGCATGACCTGCAGCGCGGGAGCTGTAGTCTCGGAATGTTGGCGTCGTAAGCTGATGGATCTGGACACCCCTGCTCTAGAGAAAGCCAAAAATGAGAAGAAGAAACACGAAGGCGTTCCGTATCAAAAGCAGGAAAGAAAAAACAAAAAAGCCGAAGGAAAAAAGGATTTTGAGGAGGTTTTACCTTTCCATCGAGAGCTGCACAGATTGGCATGTCGAAGTTTTGCAGCACTTGGTCGCAGGTGCAGCAGCGGGTCTTCCACATCGAGCCGTGGAGTTCTTCCACGGATTTTGTGCCTGCGCGACTATGCAGTCCATCTACGTTCTGAAGAAACGAAAAACAAGAAAAAGGATTCCATTTTAGCGAAGAACGTCGAGAAAAAACAAGCTGGAATTCTAAGAAGAAATGCGAAGGTTGTCGAGAAGAACAAAGGTGGAATTCTACGAGAAATGCGAAGAACGTCGAGCTGGAGTTTTAAGAAGAAAAAAAACATCACCTGTGTCAAAAGCTTGAACTCCTTCCCTTGTTGCTCGCATCTCTTCTCCAGCGCTGTTATTGCATAGTGTCCGGCGTTTGGCACAGCCTTGGACACAATGCAGCTATAATCAAACACCATCTCGCTAGTTAAAACTTCACAGCACAAAAAAAAAAAAAAAAACAAAGGAACGAAAAAAAAGAGGACGAAACGAGCTAAAACTTTAAAACTCACCGCCGGTAGTGGTAAAACTCCCACACCATGGAAGGATTCGCCGCAAAGGCTTCCGGAGTCGTGAGCTAAGCAGGAAAAATTCAAGCAGCACATTAACAAAACCACCCAAGGAAAAATAAAGAAAACAAAAATAACGCACCATGGCACTCCATTCTCGCCATTCTTTGAAGGTCGGGACCCCAGATTCCGCGGATATCCCTGCACCGGTGAGAACCGTGATTTTCTACATCACCGAAGATGCCAAGTTCTTTCATTTGTTCTTTTCGGTCTAGTCTAGTCTTACCTTTGATTTGTCCAGCGCGATCGCGAATTCGCGAGCTCCTTTGTCATCGCTCATCGATCGGCCCTTCTGGATCCGGCCAGATGCTCTTAGATTCCGCGATAGCGAGCGAAACATAACCTAGGCCTTTGTTATGCTTGGCATTTTGATTTAGGGTTATTGGGCGAGGGTAGGGTAGCATAAGCTAGATCGAGGAGGAGATAAGAGGGCATGGCGGTCACGGCCAAGGGCGCGGCGCTGGAATCTTGCTCGGTGTGCCTGGAGCAAGTCAGCGATGTCGGGGAGAGATCGTTCGCGAAGCTCAAATGCGGTCACTATTTCCATCTAGGTATGCCAAAAGCCCTCTTTCGCTGGATTTGTGATCTTCTTGTTTTCTCCAGATTGTATCGGCTCGGCCTTCAATGCCAAGGGATCTATGCAATGCCCGAATTGCCGGCGCGTCGAGGAGGGGCGGTGGCTCTATGCTTCTGGATGCCGCCAGCACGAGGATTTCGCCTTTGTAGATCTGCCGTCCAGCGACGAGGAGTATGATGTCTACGCAGGCATGGCGGACTATCACGAGCTGGTATGAAAGAAAGAAAAAAAACGTTTTTTCTTTCGTGGTTCGTACTGATCTTGGTTTGTTTGTCTCGCAGCACTTACGCCATTTCCAATGGTGTCCATATCAGAGCTTTCTCAGCTTGGAGTAAGTATCCTGGATCTCTCAGGATTGATTATAACTGTGCTCTTTCCGTTTGTTCTCAGGGAAATCGATCCTTTAGTAACTGGATGTAAGTGCTCGTTTCATCCAGTATTCTAGTGACTGAGAGAACGTTTTGTTTTTTCTCGTGCAGATTCAGATCCCAACGTTGTTGTCAACGTTTTGTATGGAGAGAACCATCCCGCGGCCCCGACGAACAGCAACGCACACCACGTATGTCCTTTCTTTTCCCCCGCGCAGTCCTACTGGGGGGCGGCAACACGGCAGATTGTAGATGAACTGGTTGTAGTGCAAAACCAAGTAGAGCCCCCGAGTGTTGGTGGTGGTGGTGGTGGAGGGGGCTCCATAGGTGGGACTATCAGAGGGCCACACTCATTTCCAGTCCATGAAAGAACTGGATGGGCTTCTCAATCTGGTGGTGCACACAATCCAGTTGGTATGATGAATGATGTTGGACTTGCAAGCTTACCTATTGAGCGTTTCAGGTGGTCTGCTCCTGCAAACCGCAGTGATGCTGTGCAGCCTGGTTACTCTGGGTAAGTTCACCAGAAAAGGCAGTTTTTTCTTTGCGTGCTAACGTTTTTTTCTGTTTTATTGTTTACAGGCAGCTCAGATCTCCTGAAAACAATGCAACATCATGGCATCACGTCCCGTGTCCTCACCACGGGCTAGCCTCCACCAATGTGTCCTCGTCGCCGGCTTATGCCCATGGGAACGGGCCGTCGAGAAGATCAAGACATTGGGCCCATGGAACATCGTCGTCCACAGGCCGAGTTGGAGCTGGATCGAGAGTGGCTTCTCCGAGAGAGCAGCGAGAGAGCCACCACCGAGAGTGGCAGCGTAGAAGAGAGTCCCCCGGCTATGAAACTATGGTGGATGCGTCGTCACACTGGCGTCCTTGGTTCCAGTCGGGCAGCAGTGGGAGCAACTTATCATCGGAGCTCAGAGCGGCGGCAGCGTCTGGAAGTGTTCGAGCGGATGTTTATGGTTCGAGTGATGGTTTCCAGGGGCAGCATTACTACTACAGCCAGTCGTATGCTCCTCCAGGGGATGAAGCGCGTCACCAACAGCACCACCACCACCACCACCATGCACGGTGAATGAAGATATATATAATACGGATTTTAAGTGATTCTGGTTCAAGTAAATAAAGTAAATAATTCATTGGCAAAGAAAGAATAAAATTCTAATTAGGTTAAGATCCTCTAACTTAAAAGCTTTAAAAATCCCTTTAAAATTTTAATGCTCAACATTAGTTAATAGTAGCATTTACTCATTTTAAAAGTCTTTAACTAATGAAAATCCGTTCACACAACCATTTATATAAGGTTATTTAATCACACTTCGTTCGCATCATTGCCTTGCTATAGTGACTGTGGAGGTGCTGCCAATCCCCACAACTCCCAATGCTAATTGATTGATGGCCAGCAACTAGAATCCCTAACAACTCTAGTACAAGGATTGATTGATTTCACAATTTGAGAACTTAATGATTGATTGATTGGCACATTGACAGTGCCCTTCGATCTTGGCATCGTCTTGGTGGAAAATAAATTCTCCACCACTTCCCCTAAAGAATATTCTTGAATATTTTAATTCTAATGCTAGGATTTTAAGGAAAAATACAAAGTAGAATATTTAAAAATATCTAAGTATATTTTATATATACCCTTCATTCACATTTGTTGATTTGTGTGATGAGGGTAAGGCTTTTGCTTGCAAATTAGTGGTGATGTTGGCCGCCCTTTGGCAGTCCTTTACTGCCAAAGGGAGGAAAACATCACCACTAGTTTTATCCTTACTCTCCTATAATGGAAAAAAAGAAAAAAGTGAAAGTATAGCTAGAGTCTAATATGTTTGTAGTATTTTTTATCAAAACTCCAACACATGTACTTTGTGATAGTCTTGGAAAAGAAGAGGGCTAAGATCTTGTTGCCTGACCAATGACACCTATAAGTTGATCTATCTTGCAATCTTGGACATTGAGGCATGGCCCATCTCATCCTCATGGAGGAAAAGCAATATTCTCCCCATCCCAAGATTTGCCACCTTATTTACTGCCAATTCATTATTGCAAACACTGTGGTAGTCTAGTTGAAACAATGAAGAAGTCCAAGTTTACAATTGTGCAATTAAGGGGGTTTCACACCCACCATTAAATTAATTAATTTAATTGTAATGTGTTCACACCACCACATTAGATTTTGCAAATTCTAATTTAATAGTTGAACTCAATGGTAATTTGTTAAGACTAGAAATTACCATTAAATTAGCTGAATGGTAACATTAGCATTTCTTTTAGCAATTGTTATTTATTTATATTATTGAGGTTTATGAGGGCCAAGTGTACAATTATGATGCCGTATACTAATATTAACATGATGGGATTTTGGTAGCCATTAGATTGAAATATGATGCCGTATACTAATATTAACATGATGGGATTTTGGTAGCCATTAGATTGAAATATGATGCCGTATACTAATATTAACAGGATGGGATTTTAGTAGCCATTGGATTGATTTCAATCTAGACCATTCGCTCATGTATATAAACTAGGGTTTTTGGGCTAATTAATATGCACATTTTCTATATTCCCTTTCCATGCACTCACAAGTCATACAAAAATGGATGGAGTAAATTCAGTTTAAAATAAATAATCCATATACTATAGTACCATAATTAATGTATTACCATATTTATATACATACATGTATTTACAAACCTTACAAATTTAACATTTTGCAACATAAATATTTATAAGAAAATCTTCTTAACCTTGAAAATGCTATACCATGAATCATTCCCGCATGTTCATCGTCTTCCTCTTCTCACCAAACTAGGGCTATTTTTTGTGCGTCTTGTTCCAGCTCCAAGAATTCCCAATGCAGATGTAGACAATGTAGGCTTGAAGTGCGGGATTTAGAACTGGGAAGATGGCGAATCAAGGTGAGGCGGCTGTGTACAAATTCTACCAGAGTAGTAGGACTGCAGCTCCCGCTTCCGGATTTGCACTTAGCAAGCAGGAAATCAAAACTTCTTACAGAAAACTTGCTTGAGAGGTGTGATTTTCCTCCTTTGTAATTCACGAGCTTGTAGTTTGCTAGCTTCTTTGTTTTTCAGTTTCATCCAAACATAAACAAGGAGTCCAATGCAGAGGAAAAATTCAAGGCGATCACTACTGCGTACGAGATAAGAATTTGCATTTCTTTCAATTCCATGAAGATCATTCCCATGTAGGTGCTCTCGGATGATGAAAACCAAGCCATCAAGAGGAGGGCCAACTTCCACGGTAAGGCATCAATTTTCGATTGATAGAGATGATCTAGAGTTTCTTTTTGTGCGCAGGATAGTCCATTCATATTTTTGACTCGTTTTTAAAAGACCGAGCAGATTTGAAAGGCGCAGATTGATCTGGAGTTCAAGAAAACGATCTCAGGTATGATCCAACTTACAAAAAGATCTTCTTCTTTTTTTTTGGATTTTATTATTTTTCTCGTGACAACGCTTCTGCAGGAGCCTTGACTGACCTCAAAGAAGCGGTTTTTGGAGTGGAAAAACAGTTTGACATATGGCATGTGGAAAGCTGCGAGGCATATAACGGAACTAGCGCCAGAAGCAAGAGCACAAAGAGATATCGAGTCTGTGGAGGAATGGGTGAAGTTATGCGGACACAAGAAACAGACTTCGGGATGTTCTCACAGGTTAGCAATTCTTCGATGACTTTTGACTCTATTTTATTTTTCTCACAGGTGAGGGACAAGTGGAGTGTTCCGTGTCAGTGCGCATGTTGCCGGTGGACTCGCTTGTTCTATGTAGTTTCTCTGTGACTGACATTGTGCTCTCTCCGTGGTCCATCCGGTGATCTCTACGTCAATCTTAAAATCAGAGACATGCCTAGAATTCGAAGAGACGATCTTTACTCCGATATCTCGGGAGCTCGGAATGTATACTGGGCCAGGGTGGCAGTGAGTTCATGGTGGATGCATTTCTAGTCCGGTAGCAGTGGGAGCAACTTATCGTCGGAGCTCAGAGCGGTAGAAGCATTCGAGCGGATGTTTATGGCCCGAGTGATGGTTTCCAGGGGCAGCATTACTACCACAGCCAGTCGTATGCTCCTTCAGGGGACGAAGTGCGCCGCCACCACCACCACCACCACCACCACCACCACCGTCAGCAGCAGTATACCTGTTGAGCTTGGCAAGCTTACCAGCTTGGAAACGCTGAGAATTTGAGGACGTGAGCCCGTCTGTGCTACTAGAGAAAGAAGCATACTCCATGTCCTTGTAGAACCCAAGCTTCGCAAGAGCCTCCTGCGAAAGATGGCAATGGTTTAGAAATACTTCAAGGAAGAAAGAAACTGAAACGAAAAGTGTGCTGGACGCAAAAACGATTGAACAAACAAAAGGAAAGCACGTACACCAAAGCTGCAGGACAAATCCCCGACAACGCTCAGAGTGTTGGACCTGTCCCAAAACGCGGTCCCATTCCCAGCTCCTTTGACCAGTTCTCTTCCCTGGAAGATCTAGCAATGGAGTTACAGGACAAATGCCAAGCTCTCTTGGCCAACTTCACAGACTTGTCCTTGACGGAGCAGCTGTGTTCCTGAATCTTTAGGACTTCTTTTCAATCTAGACGTCTTTTGGGCCTCCCAAGACTCACAGGCCTTTCGGTGAACAACCTCACTGGACTTCCTACCAACATGGCCAAGCTTGTCAACTTGAACGCTGTCTACTTAGACAACAATGACATTAGAAGCTTTGACGCCATCTCTGGCCCGGAGCTCTCAACCATCTCTCTCAGTCGCTGCAAGCTCCAAGGACCAATACGTTCCTAGTTTAACCTCAAGCAGCAGCCCCTGGGACCTTCATGTTTCATCCCAAATCCATTACTGGAACTGTAACCACTGCTCTTGGACAGCTTTGGAAAACTCTCCCCTGACTTGAACTTTGTGCGATGGATCTAGAGAGATTATCATGGAGGGTCTAGGACCACAATCACAACATATCACGATGACTTTGTTGCTTGGTTATTGAAGTGAGTTCCAAGGAGCATTGAAGTTGCCACTTTGTGGAAGACTTTGGACTTTAGCAGTAAGATATACCATCTAAATGCCTCTCTAGGGAAGGAGGAGGAGGACAGCATCACCACTACTTAAGTTTTGAAGAGACTAAATAATCATAAAGTACAAATCTTTTGAATATCTTATTTATCTATTTACATAATGCTTTGGATATCTTAAATCTCTTGTTTCACTTTTGTTTATCTATTTACATGGTGTTTTTATCCAAAGCACTGGGCTAGTGCATCTTCTTGCTTTATCATAGAAGTTTGAAGTCTTTTGAAAATTGGTGACTTTAAGTACCAATAAACAAACAAAACTATAGAGAATAAAGCTATTTAGAATATGTTTGTAATTAAAACCAACATGATTGGAATTTTAAGCACATGTGGTTTTTACCCTTTATTCTATGGTGATTTACCATAAAATAACCACGAAGTGGAAAATAAATCAATAATAATCTTGGATTGCTAGCAAAGTTTTTTGGATCCATGTTATAAAGTCTAAATCTGAATATAGGATGAGGTATGAAAATTCCATGAATAACTGGAAAAAACTTATGAATAAATTGAAGAAATCTCATGAGATATTACTAAGATACTATAATTATATAACATATATATATAATCATATATATAAGTATCTTTTTCCTCTCTTTTCTTTTGCTTTATAATACTGTGTATAAAAGTCCTCTTAATTGATTAATTTCATTAAAAGTATAAAGATAAATTATGTATGGATTTATCTCTTTATCTACTAATTTATATAATTAATGGATTGTCATTGAAAAAAACTTATGTGACATAAAAAATCCAATATTCATTCTAATATTTATTTTTAATTTTCTTTTTATAGTCCTAAAATACAAAAAACTATACCTTGTGAAATTAATATATTCAAGTAACTTTGCAAAAGTTCGTTCAGTACCCAAAGACAAATAATTTTTCAAAAACAAATTCATTGAATTAAAGTTATATAGTAACAAAAAGCTATAAAAAAAGTAGTATATTTATTACAAAAAAAAAAGTGGTTAGTGCCCATTGTGTTGACTATAACAACGAAAAATTCTGTTATGTGCATAACAGACAAACTGAAAATTTTGCATGCTAAATTGAAAACAATTGTATAATATCAAAAACTCAATCTTTACCAAGGGATTTGCTACATTTAAACTAAAAGATAAAAGAGTCCTAAAAATTTTGAATGTAATTTATCATGTGGAATAAAAACACAATATAAATAAATAAATAAACAAAGTGAAATAAAATATTTATACCTTACAATTATTTGAGGAATCCAATTTTTTCAAAACTCATATAGTGATAATATTATTTCTATTCTCCTCTTTTAAAAAATTTCCATATCACAAATTAAATTCAGAAACTTTAAGACATATAACTCATATTCAGCAAATCCCATAACAAATATTAAGTATTTGATGTTATGCAAAATTTTTAATTTGTCATTTTTATGTGCATTTATTTATTGTTGTAGTAAAATAAATAGATATTAATCAACTTTTTCTAGCATAGCAATTATATTTTTTTTTATAGTTCTATACAACTTACTTTGAGTTGAAGTAAATAACTTCAATTTAATAAAATATCTTTTAAAAAATTTTGTTACCATGAATGGTAGACTATAAAGCCTTTATACTCGTTACAAGTGTTCTGCAATGGCAAGTCCCCCGAGTCTAATGACTTGAAAATAACGTCATTGAAAATGACAAACACATTTCCACAGTTCCCAAACCCTAGATACTTGGCAACAAAGTAAAAAGCAGCCATGGCCATGCAAATAGACAAAGCATTATTAATTTATATTAATAATCCACTGCTCACTATTATAAGCTTTATAACCAAGCCGTTACTACTACTTCAAGGTATTCAAATATGCCACTGCAACTAATATACTTTATATCTTGACTCTAATCTAAGATAGCTTCAAATCTAAAACGCATGAGGACACTTTTGTACATTTGAAAATAAAAAATGAGTATTAAAAATTATTGATAAAATGGTAAACAAGAAAATCTACTTTTGATGTCATATTTTTAAGTACACCTAGAAAATTAAGGTATTTAAAAAATATATAAAATAAAACAAAAATAAATACAATCATGAATTTATAGTATCTTAATAATATCTAATAAATTGTTAAAGAGTAAGCCTCTCATCATCAATGAATGAGTTCAGAAACATTCACATCCTCTCCTTTAAGGGTTTGATCCCTAAAAGCGCGGCCTTGTTTTACGACTTTAAACGAAATTAAATAAAGGGGCCGTGGACGGCAGGATTCGAACCTGCGCGGGCAAAGCCCACATGATTTCTAGTCATGCCCGATAACCACTCCGGCACGTCCACCCACTTGTCGAACATCCTCCCCGCCACGTAGGTCTTGTGCATGCATGCTTGACAATATAACTCCCAAGCATTGCGAGTTTCCTCTTGCTGGTGATTATCATGGAGCCAAAGTTCGCCTACATCACCGTCTACTGCAAGGACGTGACCAAGTCGGTGGATTTCTACTCCAAAGCGTTTGGGCTCAAAGTTCGTCGCATTGACAACGCTCGCAAGTAAGTTCTAGAGATGCTTGGGTGTTAAAAATCTGTGAGCTTGTTTTTGATCTTTAGATGGGCCGAGCTCGACACGGGCTCTACAACGCTGGCTTTCACTCCTCTAGAGCAACACGAGACTGCTATAACTGGAGGTGTCCAAACAGCTTCTAAGGACGAGCCACGCCACAATGTGGAGATAAGTTTTAGCTACCAAGACGTTGATGCGGCATACGAGGTAGCCTCTCTTCTCCTTCTTTTGCGTTCTTGTGTACTTCCCCTTTCTAGATCTTAATTCCTCGATTTTGTAGCATGCTGTTCGAGCTGGAGCGGTCTCGGTTGCTAAGCCTGAGGAGAAAAAATGGGGTCAGAAGGTTGGATATGTGAGAGATATAGACGGCGTCATGATCCGCCTTGGTAGCTACGTTCACGAGCCTTGATTGATCTGTGGCTATGCCTCTAATAAAACTGTGAAGGATTACCTCAGCTGAAAACTTTCTTGATTGCTTCCTTCTGAGCGTCTGTCAATGTCTTTGGGAAATCTACTTCGTATGTAACAAGCAAGTCGCCCGAGTTTACACTCTCAAAAATGGGCATGCCTTGGCTGCGGAATCGCCTAACTTCTTTCGGCTTTGTAACACCCTGAGGACAGCAGTCCAACCAAGTTAGCTCCATTAGTTTTGTAGTGGAGTTTGCGTTCTTACCGTACTACCGATGCTAACGGCGTGGCCATCGAGATGTTTGATCTCCTTTTCAAAACCAACCAACGCTTCAAGCTGCCGCAAAGAATCTCGTCAGTAATCTAGACTGTGAATGGTTAGCTTCTAGCCTACCAAGGAAATGGTAACAGCTGTGTGAAGGTTGTTTCCATGTCTCTCGAACCGGTCGTGCTTCTCGGTACGCACAACAAACTGCACAAGAAACCAAATAAACACTGGATTTTGGAAAGAAGTAAAAGACGCTTCGGACCTTCAAGTCGCCTGGATCTCCATCAATTATCGGTTCGCCATCCTCATGAAACGTGATTTCCTATGTAGAAAAAAAAAGACATCGATCAATGAAAGAAAAAAAAACCCACTCACATGCCCATCCTTCATTCCCTTCTCTATATCAACGGTGATGTGGTAGCCTTCGCGAGCAAACTTGACATTGGGACATTGTTCGCAAACCTGCACAACAAAGACAATCGATCTCTTGTAGGACAAAAAAAGGCTCGTAGAACAAAACACCTGCTGTGTAAATTGCTGATACATTCCAGGCCCCAGTTGTCTATGTACAACCTCGTTTTTACAGTTGCACTGCCGTTTCCCCGGTGCCGGTTTCAAAACATTCTTTTCTCGCCACATCTGGTTTCCAACAAAACAAGCATTCTCACTCTCAAGAAGGGCTAAAAACTCAAGCATACCTCAAAAGTATTTCCCATGTACAAATCCTCCAATGTGGCATAGAGTTCTACAATCACATCGTCTCCTTTTGGAGTCTTTTCTTCACTCTCCTCCTCAAATCCTCCGCCACCAAAAAACCTGCATACCGAAACGTTAGTTTCTCCTTCTAGATCGATCGACAAACTCACTGTGAAAAAATATCCCGAGCAAAGTTTCCACCACCTCTTCCACCACCACCGTTTTGCTTTAGACCCTCCTCTCCAAACTTATCATATATCTGGCGCTTCTCCTCATCGATAAGCACCTCATATGCTAAGAAAACCATACCCAAGCATAAGAAAATCACACTATATTAGCAATACTTACCGTTCGTGAGCTCTGTGAATTTCTTGTTTGCCTCCTCGTTCCCTGGATTTTTGTCCGGGTGATACTTCAAAGCGAGCTTCCTGTAAGCGCGCTTTATCTGGCTCTCTGACGCGGATTTGGAGACCTCGAGAATCTCATAGTAGCTTTTCCTGGAAGAAAATCCAAAGAATCTCTCTAGGACTTGGATTTGGAGGAGAAGAACTTACCCAGCGAGCGAAGAATATGAGCTTGTGAAAAGGATCAGCCCAATGAAAAGGGCTTGTGCGATCCTCATTCTTCACAGCTCCGCTGTCTCATACACCAATCCAAAGCTGTCGATCGCGTCGAAAGCTTCGTGATTGATGGATCGCCCCAAGCTACAATCTTACAAACCAGGCAGAGATCGCGCAGCAAAACCGATGGCGCCTTCCCTCGCGATTTCTCCTAGGTCACAAAAATGGTTATTCCTCGGATATTCTGTCACTTTTGTCTACGTGGACCAATCACGCCTAAGCCTGTGACTTTCGGCCAATGGGAGTCGCTCAAACACGGTGCCCGTTGGATGGAGGACACGTGGACGGTGACGCGCTTTAAGGTTTATGTGGCGAGGTGACTCTCCTCTCCCAATGTAGATAGATCCTTGCGTCAAGGTCTTTGAATTCTTCGTTCCAGCATCCTTTCTGGATGAATCGTGTCAAATGTAGATAAATCCTTGCTTTGGTCTTTGAATTCTTCGTTCCAGCATTATTTTTTTCTTCCCAATGTAGTGTTTTTCTTCCTCTCGAGTTCCAATAAATCCTTGCTTAGATTTATCACGTGGTCTTTCTAGCATGGTTTTTTCTTCCTTTCTGGATGAATCGTGTCAACTGTTAGTTCCAATTTAATGTAGATAAATTCCTGCTTGGATTTTTATCACTTAGTCTTTGAAAGTCTTCGTTCCAGCTTGTTTTCCTTTTCCTTTTTGGACGAACCAATATAGATAATCCTTGCTTATCCTTGGTCTTTGAATTCTTCGTTTCAGAATGGTTTTTTTTTTAACCTTTCTGGATGAATCGTGTCCAATCTAGTGTACGGATAGATCCTTGCTTGGATTTTTATTGAATTCTTCGTTCCAGCGTGTTTTTCCTTTGCTTTCTGGACGAATCGTGTTTCCTCAAAGACTTCAAACTCAGCAAAGACTATAATTCGCGATAAAAGTTCTCAAGGACGAGCCAAAGTTGTAACACGTTTTTTTTTTAGAGCGAGAGCGACCATCTACGCCACGAGATTGGAACACATGGTTGACACCAACACGTCGCTCCAAGATTTACTCGTGTAAGTCCGAGTCAACAAATTTCCGCCAAGGCGGTCGCTCTGACGTTATACCATTTGCAGCGAAGCTCCGACGCTTTAGTCCTTCCATTTGGACTAAAGTTTGTCACGGCCATGGCAAAGACGGTATCAGCAATGGCGATGGCGTTGAGAGCTCTGGATTTGTTTGCGCTGCTGCTGCTACTGCTCCTGCCAGGATCCATCTCAGGTACTCTTCGAAGTTTTTGCTTGTGTGCTTCTTTTCCTCAAAGATATCGCTCAAAGTTTTGTGATCCATCGCAGGAGCTAGCATCAATGATACGACTCCTCTGGAATCGTTTCTTACCTCTGTGCAGTCCACCGCCTTTCAGGTCCTGGGCAATGAAAACGGGACCTTTGATCCGAAGTACTACGTCGATCTGCCGCTCAAGCAGGACTTGGAGGTCACAAAATCGGCTTTTGTGAATCTCTCCCGCAGCAACATTGATAAAGGTTCCCTAAAACTTTTTCATCTTTTGTTTTCTCGCTCCTATCATTGCTACTCGACAGGAAAGTTTAATGAATTTGTGAGCGAGCATTTCAACGTGCCAGGGACTGACCTGGGAGACTACAATCTCTCGGACTTTGCAAACACCCCCGAAAGGTTCCTTCCCAAAGTCAAGGATGCCTCGGCTCGGGAATTCGCTCTAAAAATACATTCGCTGTGGAAAGTTTTGGCAAAGAAGATCAAGCGCGAGGTGGTCGAGAAACCACAGCGCCATACTTTGTTCCCGCTTCCAAACGTTGTTGTGATTCCTGGATCGAGGTTTCGCGAAGTTTACTACTGGGACACTTACTGGATCATCAGGTACACAACTTTTTCTTTATTTTTTTTGGTATGTGTAATCTCTTTTTTTTTCCTTCTTCTTCTTCATTTTCCAGGGGACTTCTCGTGAGCAAATTGTATGAAACAGCCACATCGGTTGTCGGAAATCTCATTTACCTCGTCAATACTTACGGATTTGTTCCCAATGGTGCTCGGAGCTATTATCTCAATCGTAAGCTATTTCTAGCCATTTTGTTTCTCTCCTTCGTTTCGAGCTTACGTTGTATAATTATGCAGGAAGCCAGCCTCCGCTTCTCAGCGAATCCGTCAAGGCAGTATACGCCGAAACCAAGAATAAATCGCTAATAGAGGAAGCTTTTCCTGCACTCTTAAAAGAACATTCGTTTTGGTCGTCAGGCAAGCAATTTTAAGTTCTTGTATTGTGTTTTTCTTTTAATCTTTTTTACATTTGGACATCTCTAGATCGTTTCACAGTCCACATTCGCGATGGTCATGGGGTTAAGCACGTACTAACGAGATACAACGCGAATTTGTACTCGCCAAGGCCAGAATCGTATATTGTTGACACTGACACTGCCAAGAACTTGGGAAGTTCGCAGGAAATATCCAAGCTTTACCACCAAATCGCGACCGCTGCTGAAAGTGGCTGGGATTTCAGCTCCCGCTGGATGGCGTAAGTGTCATAAATCGTTGCATACAAAAAGGTTTTATTCATTTTTTCACCAGGGTTCTTTCTAATATTTCAGGAATCGCCTAAACCGAACAACACTTGTGACGGCCTATATTCTTCCTGTGGATCTCAACTCGTTTTTGCTACAGGCAAGCAGCTCTGTTTAGCGTAAAATATATTTGATAAGCATCTTTCGTTTGCTGTAGATGGAAAACAATATCGCGTATTTTGCCAAGCTCTTAGGAAAGAAAGAGCTCCAAAGGCGATTTCACAAGCATGCAACGTCGAGAAAAGCTGCCATAAATGCCGTGTTTTGGAACGAAGAAATGGGACAATACCTCGATTACTGGCTGGTGAAACGCAATGCCACAGACATTGAATTCAAGCAGCAAAAGATCTACAGTTTCGACAAACAGAACCAAAACACTGATGTTTTTCCTTCCAACTTTTTCCCTCTTTGGTGCGGAGTGGTGCGACCAGGTAACGTATTCGATTGTTTTTTTTCCTGTTTTCTAAACAATATATTTATCATTTCAGGCGATGAGAAAGTTTCGAAGCTCGTCTCTTCTTTTAAGAAATCGGGGCTGCTGTTAGCTGCGGGTGTGGTCACCTCACTGAGAGAAACAGGAGAGCAATGGTAAGTTACTAGTCGACTCTTTTATTAAGACATATAGTAATGTTGGATGAAATGTAACAGGGACTACCCGAATGCTTGGCCCAATCTCCAGCATATTATAATAGAAGGATTTGCTGGTGCTAGATCTGTGGAAGGGTTGGCCCTGGCGGAGGATATATCCCAGCGCTGGCTAAAGTCGAGCTATGCGGAATTCCAAAGGGTTGGGAAGATGCTGGAGAAGTTAGACGCGAGATACTGTGGCAGGAGTGGTCTTGGTGGAGAGTACAATCCTCCGGTTTGTGCATAAACTGTTTTTTCACTTACGTACTTGGTTTAATGTTTTGTAGACTGGCTTTGGATGGAGCAATGGTGTTGTCTTGAGCCTGTTTGAGAAATTTGGCTGGTCTACAAAGTCAAAATTGACTTGCTAAACATTTGTTTGATTGCTTTTGATATTTAAATATAAACATGATATGAGGGTTCACTAACTAGTGTTTAAATTCTTGTGTTTGTTTATAAGCATAACTAAGTGCTTTTATGTGCTTCAAATAACTTGATGTGGAGTACCAATGTTTGGTTTGCTTTCATAATGAACTAATGATAAAAATTAAGAAGCTTGAATATACTAAATTTTGTGAAGGGATGGAGGTCTAATTTATATCTGAGAAGAAGTAATTTAGAGTAATATATAATTGTTATTACTAATTAACATATGCATTAGCAATAAACAATTGTACAGCTCGCATACTTAAGTTGTAATAGAATGACTAGATATAAATGTTTTGACTTGTAATTGGAGTGTTATGTAGTGTAAGGTGTTATGTTGGCTCTACTCAAGGCCAAAGATCCATAATTGGAGGAAGAGGAAGATCTATTTATATCTTTTACATAGAGTTATTAATCAAATTGGAATTGCTGTATGATATCAACTAGAAATGTGCCAACTCCTTAGCCTAGCCTTTGGGTGGTTTAGGAGTGCTGTGAGACTTGATGCATTCATTGGGAATTATGCAGATATGAGTGAATGTTAGGCAGTGATGTAATGCATGTTCCATTGTTTCAATACATCCTCTCAAACTAGAGGATTGGCTTCCTCTCAGTAAAATGCAAATAGTGTCCCATTGCTCAATATGCCACAATAGCCCTTCTATATTTTCTTCCTAGGGGAGTAGAGTTCAATTTCAATAACTTATGTAGTATTTACCACTTGTAAATATGTGGTAAATATAGTAGAATGAACCACACTAGCTGTTGAAGGCTTGTTTTATCTAAGTTTGTCGTTGTGTGGTATATATATTATGTATAGTAGAAATAGTGGGTAAATTGAGCATGACTGATTAATCTCAAACATTGCCTAACTCCCTACTAAACATATTTGTCCTTATTATGTGTTTAAATTAAACTCTATACTATGTTAGTTGGTGGAATATTCATATCCTCACATTAAACTGCTGATATTGTAAAATAACATTAAACTTTGTTAGGCTCTATTTTGTGTGTTAGTGGTGTTTAAGAGTTGAATGCTTTAATATTATTTCAATGTCACTCCATGGTTTTGTTCTTTCACCCTTTGTTTACTCTGTATGGTAAATTATCATAAAGTAAAGGGTGAAAATCACATACACTATAAAAGTAAAGAATTATGTAAGAGAAATAATTTGGAACCAAGAAAATTCAAGGAAATTTGATATTGAAAGTTGAAAGCAAGGTCCCCCAAAATGATAAGTGAGAACACTATGTCAACTAAGAACATCAAATTTTCCATTTGTTTTTTTTTTTTCGCAATGCAAAAATGGGATGATATTTTTGACCACCAAGCCTGACACTATTTAAAGCACTTATAATCACTGTGACATCTTTTTTATGTCCAAATTACTCATTGATATACTGTAAATAACTATTTAGCCTTTCTTTTCCAATAGATCTTAAGTTTTTTTTCTTTATCATCATTGAACTCATTTAAAAAATTGGATTATCAATGTTTTGATCTTTTTTCTATGGTCTTTCACATTCTTAAATCATTTATTGGCTCTATCCACAAAGTTGCATTTGGTATTTTATATTTCTTTATTATTATCATATCACACTCTTTATGATTTTACTTATGTTCCACCATAGGTCATTACTAGCAATTGAAGTTTGAATTCGTTACCATCCTTAACTTTAAATACCAATACTGCAAGCTTTATTATCTATTGAATTAGTTTGGGTATTCTCTTAGTAATTATACTTGGGAGATTACTTTTCATCTTAGTCATAGTTGGATTTCTATCAACAATATCTATATCACTTCATTTAGCATTCAATGTTTGACATAAAAAGGAGAGATAGTGCCACATACATGACATCTTTTTATATTTATTGGGGTGTATTTGCTATTATTATTTACTAACACTTGCTCAGCATATGCTGTGTAGTTAGCAAAATGCTGTTCTAATTTTTTAATATATTAAAAATTAAATTGGAATAGTATCAAAACAAAAAATATTGTATTTCACTTTGAAAAAATAATTGAAGGAAATTATGCCCAAGAAATGCTAGATGAATACAAAATCTAATTCTTGTAAACTTGATAATATAAATATTTAGAACAAAATATATTGTTAGGTATAAGTAAAAATAAATTTTCATTAATAAAAATATTAGATAAAAATTTTTATTTGGAAATATGAATATATTTAAAAACATATCTGACCCAGATAAAAGTAAAATGAATTTTCTATTATTAATAATATATTATATGTAAATTATATTTTTACTTGAGATAAACTTATATTGAGATTTTATTAAATAAAAGAGAATAATTACTGCAAGACATTACTTAATAATGAGTTTTACTTAAAATATAAAATAATAAGTTTTTAGGAACATTAATATATTACAACCCAGATTCAGTCAAGAAAATAATTATTTGTAATATATATATTATGGAAACTATAAATTAAAATCCTATATTCTATAGTATTATGCAGTAGTAAACTATATTTGTAGTTAGGAAAAATATTTCAAAATATTACTGTTTAATCAAATATTGCATACATTATCTTAGTTTTAAGATATGTAGCTAAGGCTATATATAAAACTATAATATATACTCTTATTGTTAAAGTTGTTTAATTTTTTTGTATTAATAGTTGAAGCTTTTATCATAGTCCTACATATTCAAAAATTAAATTAACCCACATTTGATATACCATCACTTGGTATTGGGTTTTATATGTTTTAGTGATATTTAGACAGACTATCTGTATAGAATATAATTTTCTTATTATATTTGTAAGTACTGTTAAATTAAATTATAAAAGTTAATTTTGACCTAAAATATAATACTTTATAAAACAGAATAAGTTTACTTAAAGTTGATTATTTTATTCATAAAGCGTTAAAAATAAAGTTATTCACATAAAAAAAAATTGAGTAACCCATTAAACAAAATTGAAATCTCTACTAGTTTTGGATTTTGATCTGATAATGCCACCAAAGACATACATAATCTATCACCTCATAGGTACAACTTGTCATTGGTTAGATTAGCAAGAGCACTATATATTGCCACCTGGATAACCCAAAATCTTTTGATACCACACTTCCATCACCATGGCAGCACAATTAGCAAGAGATAAAACCTATTGTCAGAATCTGGCCAATCTCTACACCCATGAATTCACTTTGTAAAGAAAGTAAAAAACTTACTATCTTGATGACTATATGGATTTGCCACAATGAAAAGCATGTGAACCGTGAATGTCCCTCCTTTGGTGCCAATGGTTGAAACGTACATGCCAAGCAATTCTTCAATGTGATGCTGGGCATCACATTGACTAGGCATGACAATAAGCCTAGGAAAGATCACAAAGAACACTACCATCCAAGCATAAACTCAAGCTAGGATTAATTGTCACAACTACTATTGCAAGTTTTGACTCCTTCACTTTTGCATTCTCTAGAACTTGTGCCACCACCTAAAGAACATAAAAAAACTCTCGAAACTTCCATTGAAAAGAGAATAACTTACTTCATCAATTGCTTGTTTGTGGTTTAAACATATTGCTAGAGACATCACACCACCATATTGTCAAAGGAACTTTGCTTTGAATCCAAAGGAACAAAACAAAATAGAATAAATATGAAGAAGAAAGAAAAAAAAAGTACTTGTGATTTCAGTGACTCTCCTAAAATCTTTCCATCGCTAGTGACCAGATACAAAGTTATCTCACTACAAGAAAATCCACTAACAACAACAGCTCCAATGGCATCGCAACTCATCTCAATTCCCAAAACAGGGAGCAAACTAGCAGCCACAGCAAGAAAAGAAGGGCGTTGTGTAGAAATTTGCTAGGGATTGGCAAGAGCACACACCATAGCTCACAAAACCCGAGAGAGAGAGAGAGATTCAAATATAAGCTTGAATCACAACTTGAAGTTGCCAATAGTCAAGCCTACTGTCATCATACGCTCTCCATTAAACCTTCAGAGGGTCTCCATTGCAAAAGGTTAAGTGTCAATGCTGGTCAACATTTTATATGTGATATGTGTCGTAGTGCCTTCTTTGAGAAAAGAGGAGCCTTTGCCACAAGCACTGGAACACTTTACTAACTAGATCAACCAATGGCTAGATTGATTTGAGTTTCTCAGAATTCTAGAATATTCTCACAATGGAGAAGAATATGCTCCTTCCAGAATATTCTGATGCACTATAGAAGATTCTCACAAAAACCCTTAACAAACCCTAACAACATGCTTACTAAAGTCCACAATATTATTGGGTCTGTCTCCTTTACTACTAACATGCTCTACTTGGATGTTCTTGGCACCAAATTTTTAAAGAAGCTAATTTAAGCTACAATCGCAGACTATCAAAACACTTGGATTTAGCAAGCAAGAGAGAGACATAGGGACAAGGGAAAAAGGAAGTCTGTTTGATTGGCTTGCCAGCTGGTATGAGATCCAACGGTGCTCTATGGACAAAGGTTTAGCTATTTGGACCTCCACATAGTCGAGAGCAAGGGCGCTAGTTTGGCACTATGCGAGCGGAGGGGTTTTGGATTGGAGATTGCAATTGATCTAGGGTATGGATTTCTCGATGGGATCCTTACAATTTCTTGCATTGTTTCACAAGATTGTTGCATTGTTGCTATGATTCTATGCGCTTTAGTGCTTGTTTTGTGTGATTTGTGTAAAACCACAAATTTTGCCTTTCCAATTTGCCAACTTACTTCGTCTATCCGACCAACACTGCCTTGGCTTGTGCTAAGTTCCCTCGCCAAGGTTCCCGCCTACTGTACCAGCTCCTATTTGGTCCTACTTGGTTTCAGCTACTCACTGCACAAGCAACAGAGTGTTAGCCATCCCTCCACGGATTCCCAAATCTCTCCCAATCCCCCTCCCTGGGTTAAACTGGACTTAAGGTTCGGCTACACTCCCCGCAGGCATAAGCAGCCAAACACACCAAGCCTCCAGGTTCCTGGTACAACAAAGCTTAATCATGGGACCCTCTAAATCCCAAGCCTTGGGTGCAACACTTGCTTCGGGACATTGGGGCAAAACATCGTGGCCTAACAGCCTGGTATGGGTACCTCTACCCCCCCACTTCTATCCCAAAGGGAAGGCCTAAGCCCCTAGGAAGGGCGAGGACCAATGAGCCACAAGGTACTTAAGTGGGGCACCATTCCACATGATCCGGGAGCACCGCAATCGTTTTCCCTTTCGGGAGTGAGAGTTGCTCTTGAGCACTTCTTTGGGTGGCCCCTCCGGCACCATCCGAGTCCATGCTTACTCCCACCCAAGGCCCTTCAGCCCTAATCTCAACCTCAAGTCAGTTTAGAAGCACTATTGAAAAGTTCCTTCAAGACTGGTTCCTAGACCTCACTATCCCTACTATACTTTTGGAACCCTTTGCAGCCCCCCCCCCCCCAGGAGACACACGCTTTGGACTTTCACCCCTTGACCCGTATTAGTACTCGGACTCGGTCTCGAACTTGATCTTGGACTTGATCTCAGACCCAACTTCAGACTCGGTCTTGGACTCGATCTCAAACTTGATCTTGGACCCAATCTCAGACCTGACTTCGGACTCGACCTCGGACTTAGTCTCGGACTCTGTCTCGAACTTGGTTTCGAACTTGGTCTCAAACTCGGTCTCTGATTCGGCCTCGGACTCGATCCCGGACTCTATCTTGAACTTGGTCTCAGAATCGGGCTTGGACTCGATCTTCGACTCGGTCCCATCCGATGAACTCTTTCTTATTTCGGTCATGCTTTCGGGGATCCTTTAGCTTACGACACTTCGGGGAGTTAGTTCCTTACAATTTGATGCTCAGGAGGGTCAAATCTCTCTTGCATTCTTCAATTGGCCCCCCCCCCCCCAGGAACATTCTATTGGGCCCTAATGGGATTATTGGAATTCTTCTCAAAATCATGCCGCTTTTCAAATGAACAATGTGATGTCTCGGTGTTCGAGAAGGTCTTTGGACAATTCGGGAGGCAATGGATTGTCGAGCTCTGCACAGGCTTAGAGCAAATCGAACTCCTCTTTGCTCGACAAAATACAAGTGCAATCATGGTTAACACATTTGTATGTGCCACATGTCACAACACTTTCTTCTCACCTCACGCAGCTTGGCCTCCTCCCATTGGCCGAGAGCAAACATTAGCATGATTATTCAATAAGACATGGTTAAATAAATAACCCCTTTACAGTTACCCCCCCTACAATTGGTTGGATTTGGCAGCCCACTGCCTCCTTATTATGATAGATAATGGGATTCAAGCCTTTTATTTTTCTTATGGGATGTGAACTCAAGAATTGCTTTGAGACCCATACCCAAATTAAGTTCTTTTACATTTAGAGTGTTTAACACAAATTTATTTATTTATTTTTCTTTAGTATTTTATTAATAATTTTAGTAATTACGATTGGTTAGAGCTTTGGATTATAAAATACCTCTAGAGCAAGAAAAGATCAATTTATGCCAGAAAGAAGATCATGAAATTGAGTGTTGACATGGAAGAATATTGGGATATTTACAAGTTTAGTAATTAAGAATTAAAAAAAAATTGGTTATTCCTCGAATATTCTGTCACTTTAAGCCTGTGACTCTCGGCCAATGGGAGTCGCTCAAACATGGTGCCTGTTGGATGGAGGACACGTGGACGGTGACGCGCTTTAGGGCGAGGTGACTCTCCTCTCCCAATGTAGATAGATCCTTGCTTCAAGGTCTTTGAATTCTTCGTTCCAGCATCCTTTCTGGATGAATCGTGTCAAATGTAGATAAATCCTTGGTCTTTGAATTCTTCGTTCCAGCATTATTTTTTTCTTCCCAATGTAGTGTTTTTCTTCCTCTTGAGTTCCGATAAATCCTTGGTTAGATTTATCACTTGGTCTTTCTAGCATGGTTTTTTCTTCCTTTCTGGATGAATCGTGTCAATTGTTAGTTCCAATCTAATGTAGATAAATTCTTGCTTGGATTTTTATCACTTGGTCTTCGTTCTAGCTTGTTTTCCTTTTCCTTTCTGGACGAACCAATATAGATAATTCTTGCTTATCCTTGCTTAGATTTATCATTTGGTCTTTGAATTCTTCGTTCCAGAATGGTTTTTTTTTTAACCTTTCTGGATGTCCAATCTAGCGTATAGATAAATCCTTGCTTGGATTTTTATTGAATTCTTCGTTCCAGCGTGTTTTACTTTTGCTTTCTGGACAAATCGTGTTTCCTCAAAGACTTAAAACTCACCAAAGACTAATTCGCGATGAAAGTTCTCAAGGACGAGCCAAAGTTATAACATTTTTTTTTTAGAGCGAGAGCGACCATCTATGCCACGAGATTGGAACACATGGTTGACACCAACACGTCGCTCCAAGATTTACTCGTGCAAGTCCGAGTCAACAAATTTCCAACAAGGCGGCCGGCTCTTCGGGGCTCTGACGTTATACTCATAGTCCCCATTTGCAACGAAGCTCCGACGCTTTAGTCCTTCCATTTGGACTAAAGTTTGTCACGGCCATGGCAAGGACGGTATCAGCAATGGCAATGGCGTTGAGAGCTCTGGATTTGTTTGCGCTGCTGCTGCTACTGCTCCTGCCAGGATCCATCTCAGGTACTCTTCGAAGTTTTTGCTTGTGTGCTTCTTTTCCTCAAAGATATCGCTCAAAGTTTTGTGATCCATCGCAGGAGCTAGCACCAATGATACAACTCCTCTGGAATCGTTTCTTACCTCTGTGCAGTCCACCGCCTTTCAGGTCCTGGGCAATGAAAACGGGACCTTTGATCCGAAGTACTACGTCGATCTGCCGCTCAAGCAGGACTTGGAGGTCACAAAATCGGCTTTTGTGAATCTCTCCCGCAGCAACATTGATAAAGGTTCGCGAAAACTTTTTCATCTTTTTTTTTCTCGCTCCTATCATTGCTACTCGACAGGAAAGTTTAATGGATTTGTGAGCGAGCATTTCGACGTGCCAGGGACTGACCTGGGAGACTACAATCTCTCGGACTTTGCAAACACCCCCGAGGGGTTCCTTCCCAAAGTCAAGGATGCCTCGGCTCGGGAATTCGCTCTAAAAATACATTCGCTGTGGAAAGTTTTGGCAAAGAAGATCAAGCGCGAGGTGGTCGAGAAACCACAGCGCCATACTTTGCTCCCGCTTCCAAACGTTGTTGTGATTCCTGGATCGAGGTTTCGCGAAGTTTACTACTGGGACACTTACTGGATCATCAGGTGCACAACTTCTTCTTATTTTCTTTGGTACGTGTAATCTCTTTTTTTGTTCTTCATTTTCCAGGGGACTTCTCGTGAGCAAATTGTATGAAACAGCCACATCGGTTGTCGGAAATCTCATTTACCTCGTCAATACTTACGGATTTGTTCCCAATGGTGCTCGGAGCTATTATCTCAATCGTAAGCTATTTCTAGCCATTTTGTTTCTCTCCTTCGTTTCGAGCTTACGTTGTATAATTATGCAGGAAGCCAGCCTCCGCTTCTCAGCGAATCCGTCAAGGCAGTATACGCCGAAACCAAGAATAAATCGCTAATAGAGGAAGCTTTTCCTGCACTCTTAAAAGAACATTCGTTTTGGTCGTCAGGCAAGCAGCTTTAAGTTCTTGTATTGTGTTTTTCTTTTAATCTTTTTTACATTTGGACATCTCTAGATCGTCTCACAGTCCACATTCGCGATGGTCATGGGGTTAAGCACGTACTAACGAGATACAACGCGAATTTGTACTCGCCAAGGCCAGAATCGTATATTGTTGACACTGACACTGCCAAGAACTTGGGAAGTTCGCAGGAAAAATCCAAGCTTTACCACCAAATCGCGACCGCTGCTGAAAGTGGCTGGGATTTCAGCTCCCGCTGGATGGCGTAAGTGTCATAAATCGTTGCATACAAAAAGGTTTTATTCATTTTTTCACCAGGGTTCTTTCTAATATTTCAGGAATCGCCTAAACCGAACAACACTTGTGACGGCCTATATTCTTCCTGTGGATCTCAACTCGTTTTTGCTACAGGCAAGCAGCTCTGTTTAGCGTAAAATATATTTGATAAGCATCTTTCGTTTGCTGTAGATGGAAAACAATATCGCGTATTTTGCCAAGCTCTTAGGAAAGAAAGAGCTCCAAAGGCGATTTCACAAGCATGCAACGTCGAGAAAAGCTGCCATAAATGCCGTGTTTTGGAACGAAGAAATGGGACAATACCTCGATTACTGGCTGGTGAAACGCAATGCCACAGACATTGAATTCAAGCAGCAAAAGATCTACAGTTTCGACAAACAGAACCAAAACACTGATGTTTTTCCTTCCAACTTTTTCCCTCTTTGGTGCGGAGTGGTGCGACCAGGTAACGTATTCGATTGTTTTGTTTTTTTTCCTGTTTTCTAAACAATATATTTATCATTTCAGGCGATGAGAAAGTTTCGAAGCTCGTCTCTTCTTTTAAGAAATCGGGGCTGCTGTTAGCTGCGGGTGTGGTCACCTCACTGAGAGAAACAGGAGAGCAATGGTAAGTTACTAGTCGACTCTTTTATTTATACAAATAGTAATGTTGGATGGAATGTAACAGGGACTACCCGAATGCTTGGCCCAATCTCCAGCATATTATAATAGAAGGATTTGCTGGTACAAGATCTGTGGAAGGGTTGGCCCTGGCGGAGGATATATCCCAGCGCTGGCTAAAGTCGAGCTATGCGGAATTCCAAAGGATTGGGAAGATGCTGGAGAAGTTAGATGCGAGATACTGTGGCAGGAGTGGTCTTGGTGGAGAGTACAATCCTCAGGTTTGTGCATAAACATTTTTTTCACATAAGTACTTGGTTTAATGTTTTGTAGACTGGCTTTGGATGGAGCAATGGTGTTGTCTTGAGCCTGTTTGAGAAATTTGGCTGGTCTACAAAGTCAAAATTGACTTGCTAAACATTTGTTTGATTGCTTTTGATATTTAAATATAAACATGATATGAGGGTTCACTAACTAGTGTTTAAATTCTTGTGTTTGTTTATAAGCATAACTAAGTGCTTTTATGTGCTTCAAATAACTTGATGTGGAGTACCAAAGATTGGTTTGCTTTCACTTTAATGAACTAATGATAAAAATTAAGAGGACTAAATTTTGTGAAGGTATGGAGGTCTAATTTATATCTGATAAGAAGTAATTTAGAGTAATATCTAATTTTTATTACCAATTAACATATGCATTAGTTTGTACAGTTTGCATACTTAAGTTGTAATAGAGTGACTAGATATAAATGTTTTGACTTGTAATTGGAGTGTTATGTAGTGTAAGGTGTTATGCTGGCTCTACTCAAGGCCAAAGATCCATAATTGGAGAAAGAGGAAGATATATTTATATCTTTTACATAGAGTTACTAATCTAATTGGAATAGCTGTGTGCTATCAACTAGAAATGTTGCCAACTCCTTAGCCTAGCCCAGCACAGTTTAGGAGTCTTGTGAGACTTGATGCATTGGGAGTTATGCAGATATGAATGTTGGGCAGTGATGTAATGTGTGCTCCACTGTTTCAACACATCCTCTCAACTAGAGGATTGGCTTCCCCTCAGTAAAATGCAAGTAGTGTCCTGTTGCTCAATGCCACAATAGCCCTTCTATATTTTCTTCCTAGGGGAGTAGAGTTCAACTTCAATAACTTATGTAGTATTTACCACTTGTAAATATGTGGTAAATGTAGTAGAATGAACCACACTCGTTATTAAAGGGTTTTTTCATCTAAGTTTGTGGTTGTGTGGCACATATGTA